>NC_141161.1:24600383-24815383 GCF_053477565.2 Lygodium microphyllum | reverse complement strand
ACATAGCCACCTTAGGCCCATGGCTTGTATTTTGAGGAATATAACTAGTATTATATTGATCAATTCTAATGTTTTATGACATTTAGTATAAACATATTATTTTATGATAGGGCTACATGCCTAATTTTTGCCTTCGAAGAATATAAAACTTGTATTGTTTGAATCAATTGATTTCTCTAGGACTCTATTTACTTCAATAATAGTTGCTACATGCAAACCCATGTGGCTCTCTAGACTAGAAGTGTTGTTGATGATGCTTGAAACAGTGAGTTCACATGTTAAAGTGGCTAGGTTGACTAGAGATTGCAAGGAATGTACATGGTCAACATCATTGAAGCATATTGATGAGTGACTAGTAGAGAGAATATGTCGATGATTTTAGCAAGGGTGAAATCATACAACAATAAGAGAAAAAAAGCATATTCTTTTTTTAAATTCATAAGTTTTAAACTTTTGATCTTGACCTTCTTAAAGCCTTAAGTTTTAGATCTAGTTTTTTTAAATATTTTTATGACTTTTATTATTTTACTTCATGAAAGACCTTAGGGTCTCTATGCTTAGTTGGGTTGCCTGCTCTTAGCCCATTGAACAATAGCTATCTATGAAGATGTGCACTCATATGATATCCTTTATTTCATTAGATATATTTCATTATGAAAGGACTTAGGGCCTCTACACTTAGTTGGGTTGCTTGCTCTTAGCCCATTGAACAATAGATATCTATGAAGATGTGCATTCATATGATATCCTTTATTTCATTAGATATATCCTAGTGGGATTTTTGAATAACTTTGAGGAAGTTCTGAATTGATTATATCAACTAGCTGAATTCCTAAGCTGTTTTCTTTGCAATACTTCTACTTTTTTTTTTCTTCCTTGAATTTAGGTGTTAGTTTTTGACCACAAGCATCAATATTATAGAGGATACTTGAATTCCAAACTATTCTAAATTACCACCCTTGTATGATGTCTGAAAACTAGTAGTAATTCTTTTAATTGATAATAAACTATGAGTTGTTTGTTATTTCTAATTTTTGTAAGCATCAATTGTAAAAATCTTTAGACATATTAATGACCTAAATACTCTATGGATTTACTTGAAAAGAAAATATAGGTAGTAGACCTAGACTAACATGTACATTAATGAAGGGCTATATGATTGCCAAATTGTCTCTTTTAAATAGCTTGGATTGCAATACCTAAATTTGGGGTATCTACAAGGTTTAAAGTTTATTATGCAATCCAACTCTCAATGAATTATGATGTTCAAATTGAGTATAAGTTGAAATTGTTATTTATATTAAGTCCTTAGGTTTTGGTTTTTGCGGTGTCTTTGTAGCTATGACGAGGATGACAATTGGGTCTCGTGACCATATTGGCAATAGGCATCAAATAGGCAAGGTTCTAACCTTCTACTTTTGTATGGATGTAGGTAACTAGTGAACTCTTCACCAACTTAGGCCTAGAAAAGCTACTCCTAGAGACTCAAAAAAGCACATCAATTTTGTATACTTATAGTTATTTCAATGGCAATTTATCCTCTAAGAGATTTGTGAGATTAAAATTTTCAAATAATTTTAAGATTTATTTGTTACGTTTATCCTTTTTATCTATTTTTAATTTATCATTTGATGTGTTCGGTTTAGTCACTTAATTATATATTTAATTTTTTGTATTTGCATTTTTAAATTTTAATAACATGTTTTATTATACTCAAATTGATCACTACTTAAATGTGTAATTTGTCAATTTTTAAAATATGTAGTGATATTTTTCTCATAATAATGTAAACATATTATTTAGTTTGTTTTGTGCTTTCTCTTGTATTGATTATTTGATGTAATGCACTTTATTGAATTACTTATTTAAGGTAATATACTAATCTTTCAATAATCTATATGATTCAAGTTTTTGTTAAAGGGAACACACACACACACACGCACGCACGCACGCACACGCACACGCACACGCACACGCACACGCACACGCACGCGCACACGCACACGCACACGCACACGCACACGCACACGCACACGCACACGCACACGCACACGCACACACACACACACACACACACACACACACACACACACACACACACACACACACATGCGCGCGCGCATGCACATGCACACACACACACACTTACTACTTACTATTGAGACTATGGGACCCACTTTACTTTGCCATACACTAAGATATGGACAACCTATGTATACACATATTTAACCTATCACATTCACGGTCTCACACATGTACATTCACAACATGCTAGTGTATGTAGGTCCACACACACATATGCATCTTGGCTCTCTAAACCTTAATGATCATTCTCTTGTTGTCCTTTAGTGAAACTTATTCGAGCAATGGCTAGCACATGATTTCAACTAGCCTAGTTGTCAATAATAGGCCAGATAGATAATCAAGTTTTCATAATATTAGCTGTACTATTCACAGACGAGTCTACAAGTAATATTATATGGTTGAAGGATTATTGGCATGCAACACCCTTTAGTGGATATCCCCACATACTTTTAGCCAATGTCTTTGTAAATCTAATAGCTACAGTACTAAATTTGAACTTGCTATGTATGTAGAACTATTTGTAGCTCTCTTTGGTCCACAATGCTTTTAATTTGGGTTCCATTGGGTTAATTAATATTTATTTGTTTTGCAATATTTATAGCCCCACACACTTAGTGACCTACTTGGGTTGAGACTTTAGGACCTCCTTATATCTGCAACACCTTTTAATGGACGTCTCCACATACTTTTAGCCCATGTTTTTGTAAATCTAATAGCTACAATAGTGATTTTGAACTTGTTGTGTATGACATAGAACAATTTGTAGCTCTCTTTGGTCCACAATGGTTTTAATTTGGGATCCATTGGGTTAATTAATCACAAATTTTTTTGCACTATTTATAGCCTCACACACTTAGTGACCTACTTGGGTTGAAACTTTAGGCCCTCCTTATATACATACTAATAATAATAGCATTGATATGGCAATGTAAGTATAGAAGTTAAAAGGCCTATCTTTGACATGTATAATGATTCTCAACATACATGTGTCAACCTCTATTTCTTTTAAGATTTAAAAAATCTCTATTAATCCTAATGGTTTGTACAATCTTCTTTGCACTCTTGTCGTATTAGTTACTAAATCTTTATGGTTAGTATTGGCTCGTATAGATTATTATGATCTTAAACCTTATTATCTTCTATGCAATAAATAGATATCCAAGCCATTTTCACATTCCTGGGCTAATAAACAAGTGATCTACTTGTAACGTACCCACCTTTGATTACATGACGAGTAACATTTTAGTAGTCCTTCAGAGTTTACCTTCCAGCCGTTGCCATCCGTACTCTTACCAGAATGATCAGATTTTGTCAGGCTGGTTAACCCTAGGTCTACCCTGCAAGGGAAGCATCCTGCCATTACCCATGGAGGACCTACTTGAAGGTTCTTAATTGATCTAATAGTCACCTATCGACAACTAACTCACATCCGGAGGTGTCCTTCGAGAGGCTTCTTGTCCGGAAGGAGCAACTACCATTACCCTTGGTTCATGGAGTACAACACTTTTTTCTAGTAGCAAACTAAAGATTTATGAAATCCCTCACAATGCTTTGGCATAGCCGTCATACCTTTCCCCTAAGATAATTTACAGTTTAGGTTCTGAGACCAAACCCTAGGTAAGTCAGTGAATCGGCCCTTCCTAGAGTTTCTTCCTAGCGTTTGTTTTTGGGGAAACCTCTCGGCTAACCGAGACCACCCTGCCATAGGACTGGATTCGTCGGGAATCCATCCACCCGCTTCCCTCTATGGAAGTTCTTAGTATCTAATTAACTACCACATTACGTGAAACATATAAAAATAGCTTTATTAATTAATATCCTTTTATGCACAGTTGTTCGTTTATGTAATTTACTCATGGACATACAATTAGAATAAAACAAATCATTGATTATATTCCATAATGTGTGTTCTCCCGCCCATACAGGAGAAAAAGTACAATTTCATGTGCTGCCTCATTCGACGCATCTGCACATCACGTGCTGCCTCATTCAGTGCATCTGCACGTCACCAAGATCAAATCCACCTATAGCTAGCGTTCATAGTGTCCCAAGTAGAACTCGGGCCATACAGGGGACCAAGTAGTTCCTAGGTGCGAAAAAAGATTTACTAGCCAGCACCCCCTTGGCACCTTTCCACCTCCTACTTAATACGATCCCTGCTGGGAGACCTCTCGCCATCGGAGTCGGTCCATGCTTCTGCGACGGTAACAACATCCCCTCTCTCACAAGATTAGGATCTTGCTTGCTAATGCCTATTGCAAGTGTCATTACATGACCCGGTTGTCATTTGGTTACACCTATAACGACACTAGAAAAACCAAAATCTAAGGACTTAATATAAATAAGTATTTCAAATTTTACTCAATTTGAACATCATAATTCATGGAGAGTTGGACTCCATCATAAACTTTAAACCTTGTAAGCACCCCAAATTGAGGTATTACAATCTAGGTTATTCAAAAGAGAGGGTTTGGTAATCATATAGGCCTTCATCAATGCACATGTTAATCTAGATTTTCTTTTTAAGTAAATTCCATCGAGTATTTAGGTCATTAATATGCCTAAATATTTTTGGAATTAATGCTTACAATAATAAAAAATAACAAATAGCTTATAGTTTATTAATATTCTCTCTACTAGTCACTCATCAATATGCTTTAGTGATGTTGTCCATGTACATTACCTACAATTCTAGTCAACCTAGCCACATGTGAACTCATTGTCACACAAGCTGCCAAGTTAGTGTCCATCATAGTCCATCAAATCCATATGTATGCATTCCACTTTTAATGATGTATGTTTGAGCATCATCGACAATACTTTTGGTCTAGAGATCCACATGGGTTTGCATGTAGCGACTATTATTGAAGTAAATAGACCCCTAGTGAAATCAATTTATTCAAATAATATAACTTGATATTCGAAGGAAAAAATTAGATATGTAGCCCTATCATAAAATAATCTATTAATATTGAATGTCACAAAACATTAGAATTGATCAATATAATATTAGTTATAATCCTCAAAATGCAAGCCATGGGCCTGAGGTGGCTATGTAGAGAGGATTAGAGTCCAATTACGAAGGTTATTGTTCTTGTATGCAATATTCAAGTACAACAAGCTATTGAGGCTATGAGAAACTTGCAATATTTGGGATTTAGAATACTCATGCACAATACTAAACATCAAATCATTTGAATAACCTTAGTGCAGGGAATCAAAGCCCTTCGATATGGAGATATCAATCAATGTAGATTAGCACTAAGAGATAAGCAAGTGCACATCAAGATATGTGTCAAAAATTAGTCAACAATAAACCATCAGATGGATTATAAGCTTGCATAGACAATGCTACAATCATATGGTAGTCTATGTCACATGTACTAGTTATGTAAATACCTTTACAAAAAACATCAAACCACCATCATTATAGACAGTTTGCATTGCATGTTTTATACTGCAATCAATGTCACTCAATATATATACAATTCATTGCTTGATCTTTCCAAAGCTACATTTTGAAGAAGGTGAGGACATATATAATGTACATATGATTAGTTCGGATTAAGGTTGATAGTAGCTACACTATCATTATAGGAAGAGCATTGCACCCAATAAAAAGTACATAAGTGGTGATCACCTATTGAAACTAAGATGCATCTTATGTAGAAAATGATGATACTAACATCAAAGGAATAATAGGGTGATATTATATAGAAGAACTTGAGTCATTCTATCATCATCCGGCTCATGCTATATGTGCTTACAATTACATTGTCAAATGCATAGCCTTCAAGATTATCTTCTCACAAGCACCATATGGTCAAGAAAACCAAGGGCAAGTACTAAGAATCGATAAAATAAGTGCAATTTTAGAGAGAGGATGAATCACAATATAGATTAATATTTAGTGATAGAGATGCCTTCTCCCCTAACTATCACCTTTTATTAAGGCCAATAATCATGCCTTCATTTCCAAACTCACCTATTTTTAGTAGTCATGTCATCCCCAAGGTGTAAAAAGCATGCTAGTAGAGTGGGGCTTGAACGTTGTCGGTTATACAACCTCTCGTTGAACCCCTTGAAGTGCCAGTTCTGGGTGAAGCACGGATGTATCCTAGGGCACGTCGTGTTAAGGAATGGCATTGCCACCGACTTCTCAAAAGTCAGGGTCATTGTTGACCTACCACCACCCATTAACTACAAGGGCGTTCAATGTTTCTTAGGCCACACGGGATACTATCGACGCTTTGTACTGAACTACGCGCTGATTGCTAGACCATTGTACAAGCTGCAGATCGTATTCGAGTGGACTGAGGAATGCTAGCGTGTGTATGAACAGTTGAAGAAGGCTCTCACCACTACACCAATCTTACGAGTCCTAGACTGGAGTGGATTGAGGAATGCTAGTGTGCGTATGAAAAGTTGAAGAAGGCTCTCACCACTACACCAATCTTACGAGTCCCAGACTGGAGTACACATAGATGCCTCTAAGTTTGCTATTGGAGCTGTTCTATGCCAGCCTGGTGAACATAACCTTGATTACCTAGTGAGCTTTGCCAACAGGCAGCTCATCAAAATGGAGTTGAACTATTCCACTACAAAAAGGGAAGGGTTAGCCATGGTGTTTGCTGTAAAGAAATTTAGGCATTATCTGTTGGCCACACCCTTCGTCTTTTTTGTTGACCATCAAGCCTTGCTGTATCTTGTGAACAAGCCGTGCGCTACAGGTCGCATAGCGAGATGGTTACTTCTCTTGTTGGAGTTTGATTTCTCTGTGGTTGTACATAAGGGAAAGAAGCACTACATGGTGGATCACATGTCCCGCATACCTGTCAAGAATCTCATGGTGGGGGGACTTGCTCAAGATGCTGCGCCACCGAACACACACAGAATGCACAAGGAGAAGCTCACCTAAGAGACAAGAAGAGAGATGGAGGCCAAAACGTTTTCTTGCTGGTTTTTTCTTCTTCTTCCACACTCTTTACAATGTACACAAAGTATAGATAAGATACAACATAAAGGAAAGTGGCCTACTAAGTCAAACAATGCATAACCGACTATACTAGTCGACTAGTGCTATAACTATGCCAGCTGTAAATAGGTGTAACAACCTGAATATAATAAGTAATGAGTTAGTGGCCATGTGAGAGTCATAATGACCACCGACATGCTAAGTGTAGATGTGTGGACTCATCTAACAAGGCAGTCCATCATTAATGTCCGCATGTGTTGAGCTTGTCATGTCGACACTCCCCCTCAAGCTCAACTGCATCTCTGCAACTCCAAGTAAGCTTCGAAACTTTTGAAGCTTCTCTGTACCTAATGCCTTCGTGAAGATGTCATCTATCTGATCATGTATGTTGACATACACCAAGTCAATCTCACCTGCTAGTACCTTCTCTCTCACAAAGTGGCAGTGTACCTCAATATGTTTTGTCCTGGCATAGAACACAGGGTTCCTAGCCAACTGTATACTGCTCATGTTGTCACAATAAATGACAACTAGACCTTCCACTTGCACATCTAAATCAGCCAATAACTTTTGTAGCCATACTACCTCACATGCTGCAATAGCAGCACCTCTATACTCAGCCTCTGTACTCGACAAAGCAACTGTAGATTGCTTTTTGCTGCTCCAAGCAACTACTGCACTACCAAGAGAGAACATGTATCCGCTGGTAGATCTTCTATCAGACATACTACCAGCCCAATCTGCATTTGTGTATCCAAACACCTGTACATCTATACCTGCCTCATAGAAAAGTCCATAATGTAATGTGGACTTTACATATCTCAATATGCGTCTGACTGTATCCAAATGTGGCTTTCTAGGTACTTGCATAAACTGACTCACAAGACCAACAACGTAGCTCAAGTCTAGCCTTGTAATGGTCATGTAGATCAAACTCCCCACTATCCTCCTGAACATAGTAGGGTCTTCTATCTCATCCCCAACATCAGCACTCAACTTTACATTCTGCTCCAACAGGACTGAAAGTGGTTTGCATGCTATCATACCATACTTGGACAACATATCCAAGCCATACTGTCTTTGGGACAGCCATATACCATCATCACATCTGATCACCTCAATGCCAAGGAAGTACCTTAGCTCACCTAAATCCTTCATCTCAAACTTCTTCTTCAAAAAGTGCTTGACTTCAGCAATCCCACTAGCACCATCACATGTAATGATCAAGTCATCCACATAGATGACTATGATGACCAAACCTACATCTCCCTTTCTCACATAAAGTGAGTGATCAGCATCAGAAACATAAAAGCCAAAATTGACACGATACTCTCTGATCTTGTTAGACCATGCACTAGGTGCTTGCTTGAGCCCATAGAGCGCCTTCTTCAACTTGCACATATACATGGGATGCTCTAAATCTTCATAACCTGCTGGCTGATCCATATACACTTCTTCCTGCAAATCACCATGCAAGAAGGCATTCTTCACATCCATTTGCTGCAATCTCCAACCTTTGGCTGCTGCCAAAGCATTCACACATCTGACAGTTGCCATCCTAGCAACTGGACTGAAGGTTTCATCATAATCTATGCCATATGTCTGGGCATAACCTTTTGCAACCAGCCTAGCTTTGTACCTACTAATAGAACCATCTGCATTGTGCTTAATCTTATAAACCCACTTACATCCAATAGATTTCTTGCACTTCGACAATAATACTAGATCCCAAGTCTTATTGGCCTCTAATGCAGCCATCTCCTCATCCATTGCTGCATCCCAATGAGTATGACCAACAGCATCCTCAAAACAAGTGGGCTCAACATCCTCAACTAGTTTCACCATATAAGCATATTGGTGAGCTGCATAACCTTCAAAAACAAATCTTTTAACAGGGTATCTGACCCTGCTAGATCTGTGTACCACCGGATCACTCAATGGAGCCTTTACATTACTATGAGCTCTCTGTAACCTAGTGTCCTGACAGAAGGAATGCCAAGCTCATCATCCAAGCTGTCTGAGCCACTGAAGTCTCCATCAAGAACTGTAACAATGCCATCTGACACTTTGTTCTTTCCTTTGTCTTTACTTGTAGTGCTATTAGATGCACCTGAAGATGTAGAGCTACTCCTTTGTCTCCCAGACCAAGGGCTACCAGATGGTGTCTCTGGTCCACTAAGAGTCCATGATTCTTGCTTTTCAGCCTGCACATGAGTGTCATGATCATCATCATCATCCAATGCATCACCACTAGATGCATACCAACTGCTCATTTAATCAAAGATGACATCCCTGCTCACTCTGAACTTACATGTGAGAGGATTATAACAACGATACCCTTTCTGCTCTAAAGAGTATCCAATAAAGACACATTTTTCTACCTTTGGATCAAGCTTCTTCCGTAGCTCATCTGGCACATGAACATATGCAACACAGCCAAATACCTTCAAGTGCGATACATCAGGCTTCTTGCCAGTAAAGCATTCTTCAAGAGTCATCCCATGAACTGCAACTGTGGGAGTTCTGTTCATAGTATAAACAACAGTATGAACAGCCTCAGACAAAAAATGCTTAGGCATATTCTTTTCAGCCATCAAGGCGCGTGCAACTTCTCCAATATGCCTATTTTTCCTTTCTGCAACCCCATTTTGCTGTGGGGTATACCTGCATGTGAATTGTCTCTTTATCCCATGAGACCTCAGAAAATCATTGAACTCATTCGAGAGGTACTCTCCCCTCCATCTGACCTCAAGCACTTTACTTTCAAGCATGTTTCTCTTTCAACTACAGCCTTGAAAGTTCTAAAGTGCTCAAATGCCTCACTCTTTTTCTTCATAAAATATACCCACAACTTTCTAGAACAATCATCAATGAATGTGACAAAGTATGAACTGCCTCCAAGAGATACATTTTGTGTAGGCCCCCAAATGTCTGTATGCACAACATCAAGGATATTTCTGCTTACATCTCTATCATGTAAAAAGGGTTGTCTTGCCTGCTTACCAAACTGACATGCTTCGCATACCTTATGAAATTCTGCAACTCTAAATGTAGGCAAACCTGTAACCAACCCTTTCAACTGCATTAATTTTAGCCTTTGTACATTTGCATGTCCAATGCGTTTGTGCCAAATTTCAATATCTGCCAACAACACCTTTTCCTTTAGCATACATAGCAGCATTCATAGTAGGAATTCCAGCATCCAGAGTAAATATACGTCCAACTCTACTTCCCTTTGCAACTAACCTGCACTTGTAACTGAAGTTTTCTACAAAGCAACCCTTTGCATTAAATCTGACTTGCAGCCCTTGCTCTACCATCTGACCAACTGACACCAAGTTCTTTGTAATAGATGGCACATGTAATACATCTGAAAGACTCTTTGTCTTACCATCATGCAAGGACAAGGAAACTTTTCCAATGTGTGAAATTGGGTGGCATGAATCATCACCCATCTGTACATAACCTGCATTTTGCAAATCTTGCATCTCTCCAAACCATTCTACATGGCTAGTCATATGATTGGATGCACCTGAATCAACATACCAAACATCATCATGTGTTCCCTTTCCTGTAACAGCATTCAATATATGCTGCATAATAAATAAACATTCATTTTTGTCCTCATTCTGTCGTGAAGACGATGCATAGTTTCCTTGCTGCGACTTACCACTACGAATATCATCTTTCTTAGCATAACATTGGGCTGCAATATGACCTGTTTTGCCACAGCAGTGATACACAATACCAGAGTTGTTAGAACCTCTGTTCTGCCATCCACCTCTTCCTCTAAAGCTCCCCTTGCCTCTAAAGTTACCACGACCTCCTGAAACCTGTATATCACCAAATTGCTGATTCAATCTGTTTTGCTGGTTGTCACTACCACGTCCTGTACCACGGCCTCTTGAAGAGAACCTTCCATGTCCCCTTCCTAAAGTGGAGTAGAAAGCTTGGACCTTTTCACCACTTCTTTCAAATGTCTCACTCTGCATGTTGATCTCTTCAATGATCATAAGGGAGACCAACTCATTGAAATCTGGAAATGGCTTTCTGACATATACGAAAGTTACAGAAGACTTTCAAGCCTTGTCATTGTTAAGTCCACCCAAGGTAGACGACACCAAATCATCATCATCAGGCATTGCATCAATCGCTGCCAAGGCATCTGCAAAGCTCCTTACCTTCAGTGCATACTCATTGATAGACATATTCCCTTTCTTCAATGTATTCAACTCTTTCTTGAGTTGAATCTTTCATGCCTTTGTATTTATGGAAAACATACTTTCAAGTATGGTCCAAGTTGCATATGAATTCTTTGCATTTCTGATATGTCCCAACATATTATTGTCAATTACTGCAGACAACCAATATATGACATTTTTGTCTTTTGCATTCCATTCCTTCTATGCCTTTGTCTCTTCTGTAGTTGGAGGATCACTCACCTCTCCGGCTCCTTTTCTTCACCTGACACAAACTCGTAGAGGCCTTTTCCAATAAGGAAGTTTGTGACACGGAACTTCCATGAAGGGTAGTTGTTCTTGTCGAGCTTCTCAGTGATGGGGTTTCCACTATTCTCTGCCATTATCACAAAACTAATACCAAACAGCAAGCAAATCTTCTACAACAAACAATCGACCTGTAGTGCACAGCAATACACCAGATAGTCTTTTTCACTGTCTGCTCAACAATACATGCAATCTGCAACCAGTTTGTAGATAAACCTTGTGTTTATTCGTTGGTAAATACCTTTAAACTTACAGATTTGAAAAACCGAGGCCTGAAATGACCTCGGATGGCCAAAATAGCAGCGGCGGGAAAGCCCTAAATAGCTTATCTACAGAATACACAGCGCTCTTCGCACACACCAAATCTCACTGCAATCTGAGATTTTTGCTCTGCCTTGCTTCTGGTGCCTCCACAGGCACTGTCCAAGAGAAAGAGTGAAAGAATGGGAGAGCTTCTTACCCATGGCTTGCTTGCTCAAACCTTGCTTCTTATCCTTCACTTCAGCCTTCAAAATCAGTCTCTCTCAGTGGCGCGGATCTGATATCATGTCAAGAATCGCGTGGTGGGGGGACTCGCTCAAGATGCTACGCCCGAACACACATAGAATGCACAAGCAGAAGCTCACTCAAGAGACAAGAAGAGAGATGGAGGCCAAAACGTTTTCTTGTTGGTTTTTTCTTCTTATTCCACACTCTTTACAATATACACAAAGTATAGATAAGATACAACATAAAGGAAAGTGGCCTACTAAGTCAAACAATGCATAACCGACTACACTAGTCGACTGGTGCTATAACTATGCCAACTGTAAATATGTGTAACAATCTGAATATAATAAGTAATGAGTCAGTGGCCATGTGAGAGTCATAATGACCACCGACGTGCTAAGTGTAGATGTGTGGACCCATCTAACTAGGCAATCCATCATTAATGGCCGCATGTGTTGAGCTTGTCATCTCAACAATACCCACAGGAGAAGTTGCTAGACAAGGCATACCTGACGACTTACCGGATGCTCATCTCTTTGGCATGTCTAGTGAAGGAGACTTGTTTAGGGCTGATTTGACACCATATTGGGCTGATGGTATAGTTCAAGTGCTAGAGAACGGTATGTCTAAGAGAGTTATTGAGAAAGCCAGTCTTAGGAGACTTATCTTAAAAATCCAGCCATACCAACTAATCGTTGGCCAACTCTATAGGTTGGGACAAGACGGTTTGTTGCGTAAATATGTGCGCGAGCACGAGATGCACGGCGTATTGAGAGAAGCACATGGCGAGATAGATGGCGGACACTTTAATGGAGATACGACCACCCGTACGGTGCTACAATCCCAACTATGGTGGCCCACCCTATTTCGTCATGCTGCTAAGTTTGTCAAACACTGTGATGAGTGCCAGAGGACTAAGGTGCCCATGCGCAAGGATAAGATGGAGTTGACCCCCGTAATAGCTTGACAGCCCTTCGAAAAATGGGGCATTGACTTCATTGGACCTATCAATCCTGCGGCACGGTACTCCCAGGCACGCTACATCATTGTGGCAACTGATTACCTGACGAAGTGGACGGAGGCAAGAGCCACTAGAAAGAACGATGCTAGAACCACTGCGAAGTTCCTGTGGGAGTAGGTCTTTTCATGGTTTGGTTGTCCAATCGAACTAGTGAGTGATCAGGGCACGCACTTTATTAATGAAGTGATATCCCACCTGCTCTCAACCTTCCTAATCATTCATAGAAGGTCCTCGCCCTACTATCCTCAAGCAAATAGCCAAGCAGAGTCCACGAATAAAATCCTAGTCAACGTGCTTACTAAGATAGTATCCACATCACGAAGAGATTGGGATAATAAATTGATGGCAGCCTTGTGGGCCTATCGTACAGCTTATAAGTTGGCTGTCGGACAGACGCCCTTTAGGCTGACTTATGGAATGGAGGCCATTCTACCCTTAGAGTTCTTTGTCCCTAGCTTAAGGATAGCAGCTCAGGAGCGTTGGGAGGGAAGAGAAGCTTGGACCGACTGCATAGTGGAGTTAGAGAGTCTCATGGAGACTCGACTTTTAGCCACCCATGCTCTAATTTGTGAGAAGGCACGACGAAAGATGTGGTTTGACAAGCATGTCAACCAGTGCAACTTTGATCAAGGAGACCTTGTCCTACTATACTCGGTGAAAAGTCACAAACAGAAAATGAAATTTTGAGGACTGGGACCTTTCTAGGTGCATGCAATTAGTGGAATGGGCAATGTCGAGTTGGAGACACTCGAAGGGGAAGGAATAGGCTTCTTCAATGGCAGTCGCATGAAAAAGTACTATCCTCCTTTCCATCCATTACAAGAGCCACCTATGTGTGAAGCCCCTGTCAACATCTGCATAGCCACAATTACAGAACTAATAGATTAAGATGAAGAAGCAGTAGCACCCGCCTACCTACGAATCACGGTCACTGTAGAATTGGCATATCCTTTTGATGCCCTGATTGACGAAGGTGCCGATTGTAATATCTTGACGCATGACCATTGGACACGCATCGGTTAGCCTAAATTACAGCCCACAAACGCTAAACTCAGCCCATTTGGGGGCAACACTTACTCTCTCTTAGGAAAATGCAAAGTGGCTGTCTCCATCGAGTCTAAAAGTATCCCAGTCGTCTTTTATGTGTTACGAAACACTAAAGGGGATGGTGATAAGTCATTACTAGGCCACACTTTCAAAAAGCAGACAAATTGTAATGTGGACTACAACCTAGATCGCATCCATCTTGCTGTAGGCAATGTGCACATAGTAACTACTTTCAGCAAGGGTCATCTTACGCCTCCTACAACTGCAGAGCCATCGATAGAGACCCCCACGACCAAGCCTAAAGAGAAGGGCAGGGATGTCTCACCCCATGCTCCAACTGCTAGAATCAAACCCACCCAAGCCATTCACATGGCCAAAGAGCCCACGCTCATGTCGGTGCCAAAATGGCGAGCGCCACCTCCTGGTAAACCGCAGAAACATGATTCTAAACGCAAAAACTATCAGTCGCAGCCTAAGAGGCAACTCAGATGCTATTGACATAGGCACACTACCACGCCACGATGGATCTCCAAAGATCTCCTGTGAGCACAAGGATACTATGAGGGCAACCCCTGGATATGGGTGCCTAAGTGTGGACATTCAAGAAGCTCAACTCTGAGCAACCCCACTCCAATTGGACAGGCTGGCACATACAAAGCACAAACCGCAAAGAACGCTAAACCAGCACTAGTGATGATTAATGACTCCCAACACATTCATTGTCCCAAGCTGGATGCCCCAGCACCATCCAGGTCAGAGGAGTTGTGCATCCCCATGCCGGCTTGAATAGAATGCAGCACGCCTCCTATGCCACTGAAGCCCACTGCAGCATCTTGAAGTGCTCCAGAGTGCAAAGTCCCAATTGTGATGCCAGCAATGGAGTCACCACTGTCCAACCCAATTACGCCATCACCACCAGTAGGTCTAAAGCCTTCGTACAAAAGACAATCTTTCCTTTCAGCGGCCAAGGATCTCGCTGAGACCTCGGGGAATGACGTAGTGACATGCATCAAGGAGTTGGATGGCACCTTCACCACATTCGCTAGGAGCTATGAGAGGCTTGACCTAGGACTTCTTGACGAACCCCTTGCTTCTGATGTTCGCGCGTTGCCATGCACTTGGGAAGACTACGAGTTTATGACCATCAAATTTCCCAAAATTGCGGCCGAATTAATCGCTAATGGAGAAATCTCAAAGGAGCAAGCTGTTCTCAGAAGACTAATCACCTCTTACCGCAAGCCTGCTCGCTCTACACCTAAACAAGAACGGGAGGAGCTCACGCAGCTTGCCAGCTCAGCTTCTTTGTTCTTACAATTGTGGTATGCCTTACGACTCCAATGGGAGAAAAAAGGCCGCCGTATCATGACCAACGTTGAGCAAAGGAGGGCAATCAAAACAATTGAACACGACCCTACTTATGTGGCACCTGTCTCATTTAGAGCTTTGGACATTACACGCAACATACACTTAGATGATCAGGTATTGGCCCACCCTTACATTGACTAGCTCCTCACGGAAGAGGAGTTGCACGTTGCTAGTCGCCTCAACTCTGGGGACATCTTTCATGATGTCTTGACCTACATCACTCAAGCTTCCATACGACCATGCGAACTTGATTGTCATGCCCAGCTTGAATATAACCCTAACCTTTATACTTGGCTGTTGGCCAAGTAGCTCGCCCCGCACAGCCCATGCAAGCCTTCCTCCTCCCCTCGCTAATCATAAGAAGGATTCCCTTAACACTTGGGGAAAGGGGGGGGAGCAAATGAGAGCCAAGTGACGAACCAAGTGATGTAGCAAGAGGTATAAAGGATGAAAATGATCAACTCAATTCAAATAGGAAAGAATGCAAGGAGGAAATAGATGTTGGTTGTGAATTATTTCTAAGTTTCATTCCTCTGAATCAACAGGGCAAACTGTCACACGCATTCTTTCTTGGGTTTTGTTGGTAATGAATCAAGTTATAACGCTAATGTTGACTTGGTGTGATGGTAGGCACCTACCATGGCAGGACAGGGTAGACTCCCATTCATGGAAGCAGAGCTGACAAAGTATGGAATCAGCATCGAGATGCGTGGATTTACCCAATTCACAATTGTAACCTCCAAAAGTACGTGGACAAGGTCGGACAGGCTGTAGACTACAACATGTGCGCGGATTTCTTAAGGAGCTTCGATAAAGGAAGGAGTTGTGGCACGGTCACAGTGAGGGCGGGTGACCAGGAAAGAAGGGTGCAAGTGCCCCTTTACGCAGACATTGTCGAGAGAGCCCTGGGGCTTGTGCCCAAGAAAGAGAGGCGCCCAAAAAGAGATGTGTATGACATGATGGGAGTCAGAAAAGAGGACGTGCACACTATCGATGGAATCAGTCTGGCTGACATTCCAGACCCTGCGACGAGGATGCAAGCTAAGATGATCCGCGCTCTTTTCTCGGGCCACAGATACAATGCACTAATGAATAGAATCGGCGTGCCATTGCTGGAAAGCATTGCGACAGGAGTTCCAAAGGAGGTGGATTGGAACGGCTTTGTCCAGAAGACTATCAGGAGTTCAGCCGCCCTTCTGGCTCCAGCCGCCCGCAACACCAGCTGGTGGGGAATCTCCGGCCTCTACCGCACGATCCACAAGAAAAAAACCTACCACAAAAGCCTTTACAATCAGATACGGAAGTGTCCTCACGGCAATCATTGACGAGGCTATCAAGGATGCTGGCGTGGAGGAAGAGCAAGCTAGGCACCAAAGCTCACCTCACCACGAGGAAGAAGGCTCAAGCGAAAAGACGGCAAGCGACGAAGGAGAGCCTGAAATGCCACCCACTCAAACGGCCAAGTCACGGAAGCAAATGAAGATCGACAAGAGCCAGAAAAAGAAGGAGGAGAGACTAAGCAAAGAGGAGCACGCCGAGGTGAAGAGGGCTCAAAGAGAGTCAAGGAGGGTGGAGGAGCAACGAAGGAAGAAGGAAGAGGAAGAACTCGAAAGAGTTAGAGAAGAGTCAAAAAGGGCAGAAGAGGAGAGGCAAAGAAGGGCGGAGGAGGAAGCCAATGAGTTGAGGATGAAAGAACTGGCTAAGTTGGTAGAGGCCACTCACAGATCTGTTGAGGAAACCCATGGAAGAGGAGAGATCAACCCCTTGAGTCCCCACCATGAGGCCGAAGCAAGTGGCAGTGCGAAAGTAGCCCTAGTGATTGTAGGCAAGGGCAAGTCACTGTTGCACCCCTTGCCTTCCTCCTTCATACCGGTGCCAACCGACACCACAACTGCCCCGCAATCCACGCCCTCTCTGGACATGGCCCAGCTGATGAGCATGATGCATATGCTTGTCAGTAAAGTGGATGAGATTGTACTAGAGATCGGAGCAAAAAGATCCGCCACTATAGATGCTGAGTCCAGGCAAGATCCAAAAAGACAAAAGCTAGAGGTGTCAACCACCACAGCCCCTACTCCCATGCCACTTGGTGCGGACTACGACGCTTACGTGGCTGAGCTCCTGGCATAGTTGGATAAAGCAAAGGAAGAAAAGAAGGTGGACTTGGTGGAGCTGGAGAAGGAAAGGGAAACTTCGACAGCCTTGAGGTTCGAAGTTTCAAGGCAAGGAGCCAACCGGAAAAGGGAGATGAAAGTGCTGCAAGATCAACTGGAGGCAAAAACGAAAGAAGCCCAGGACAACGAGAGCCGCCTGAGACAAAGGCTAGAGGACAAAGAGCAAAACCTGGTGGCAAAGCAGCGGAGCTTAAAGTTGCTAGTGCAGCAATATGCTGACCTGGAACAACGAACAACTAGACTAGAAAGGTATGGACAGTTGGCAGCTCAAGAGGGCGAGCCGAGCGAGTGGCAGGAAGATACCATAGCAAAGCTATGGTATGAACTCAAGGAACAAGACATGTTGGAGAGAGAGATAGAGTTTCTAGCATGGCAAAGGCCGGCAACCCTCGCAGCAGAAGCACAAGGGTGGCAACAGGAGGCACAACGACTGCAAGGTGCGTTGGAGGTTGCCAAGGAAGACACAAAGGCCCTCATGGCCATGGCCTTCATGCAATGAAGACTGCATCTTGCAAAAATCCAGAGCCACGAGTAGCTAGCGCAAGAAAAGTTAGAACTAATCGTTGAGGCAGAACAGAGGTTCAACATTGCAAATCAAATGAAAGAAATCGTTGAAGAATAGCTAGCTCAAAAATCTAGGGAGTGGCACAAACTTTGGGTCTTAACAAATGAATAGCAGCAGCAGGTGGTAACCACATTGGCAAGTGAGCTGGAAGAGGGAAGGAGGAAGATGGATGAGAGAGCCAACGAGTGGGAAAAGAACAACTTTGAAAGGGTTAGGCAATTAACAGAATGCTTGGCGGTGGCTGAATGCGAGAGAGTGCTTGCCGAATCCAGGGCCAAAGCAGCCGATGTATGCGCCAATGCACAAAGGCAAGCCTTTCTTAGCACAGTACTACATGTCACCCAAGCAGAGGGCGATGATTCAGTGGAGAAGGTAAGAAGGAAGCTGGAGCTAACTACCCGAGTGCTAAGATATGGCCTTCAAGAATGGGAGCTTTCCACATGCACGGGAATCATGAAGGAGCAACAATTCCACTACCTGCACTGTGCCGGCCTCTCCACCGTTGAGCTCAAGGAACTAGGGTTCGAAGAACAAGAGCAGCCAACACCACCACCACAAGTGGCCCCAGCAGTGGCCCATCAGAATGCCAAAGAGGGTTCAAACCTAGAGCAAGATGCTGAAGAAGAACAATGAAGAACACCCAGTCCGCCTCTACCAGACCTCCTGCCTGAAGAGCCTAAAGATTCCCACATGCCTGAGTACATTGTGACAGCCAGAAGAAAAAGGCAGGAACTGGCAGAGGATGCACAACGCAGAACATGGTCACTACCTAGACAATTCCTTGAAGAGCCGGTGCCACTACGAGGGGATCCCAACCCTATCGATTGGCCTCAGGAATTGATCATATGGCATGATCGGGAGTTCTAGACAAGACCATTTGAGCTTTCATCTGCCTATCCACGCTCGCTGGACCGTGTGTTGCCTCTAGGCATTCTATCCAAGATCAAGGACCTGGCCAATGATTTGGCAAATAGATGGATAGAAGAGAGGAGTCTTATAATAATAAGGTGGAGGCAAGAGCCTATAGATTACTGGCAAGACAAGGTGAACAGGGTTCCCAAAACTGTCCAAGGCTCCGAGGCACAACCGAAGTGGCGGAGGAGGATTTGGGATGCCAATTTTGACGCTTGGACTGCCTTCTGCAGCTCACTTCCTGAAGAGCGCAACGACCCCATCTACATGCCCTACCCTTGTAGGCATGGAGTTGATTTTGACCGCACTATTCATGGGGATTTTGACTTTCCTAGAATATATAACGTAAATGCCCAGAGTCCCGAGGAATGCCTAGTTTTTAAAGTAGAGGATCTCCTCCCATCCATCAACCGCTTCCTCGCAGATTTTTCTTCTTGCCCGGATCCCGCCTTCCTAACCACCTGTAATTATCTTAGGCTTATCAAATTCCTATTAATGTAGAGACCTATAGCCGAGGAAGCCCACCTCCCCCCCCCCCCCCCCCCCCCGCCCTCTTTTTTGACATCAACCTAGGGATAGATAGTAGGGCTATGACTAGATTAATGATGAGGGCAACCTTGATTCCCTCCTTTTGCCTAGAAATCTTAGAGAATATGAATGATACCCGCTTCACGAGGTGTAATCATCCCTTCTTGTCATCCACACCTCTGAAGGCCCGGCCGCTATTAAAGAATACCTACAGAGCCGCGCTTTTCTATCCCAATGCTTGCGACCACCCCATGCTCTGGTTGAAGGTGATAGGCATTAGCCAGAACGCCTTTTTTGTATGCAATTCTCCAAAAAAAAAAAGAGGAACGAGGACTCACTTTGCTCACTACACCTAGGGTTCACCCCCTAGCCCCTCCCCCCACTTCATGCTTAGGGCGCATCAAGAGTAGGACTTCCAGACCTGTCACCCTAAGTTCTGCACTGCACCTCCAACAACACACAAATTGGGTCCTTAAGTGTGGGACATTACCAAGGGCCTACCCAAGGTTAGACCCATCTCCTAGTTCCACTGCACATGCACTTACACCACACCGTGAGACAAACACACTCCTTAGGGAGTGCACAAGTTTCTCTTGCAGGCTATGATCATAACTTAGTGACGGACCCACCATTGGCATAGATCTTGGAACCACATGTTCTCCAAATGATTTCGGGGCCCGGTTTTGACACTCGTCTCGCAGAACGGAAGTTACAACTATGTGACAAATGTCGAGCATCTTCATGAAGATCAAAGCACGTCGGAGTCTCTCCCAATCATCAAGGATCCAAACTCCATCATCTCTCATTCACAACAACACCCTTTTGATTGTGGTCATCTAACCACCAATTCCACTTAGCAGCAATCCCAACTACCCGACTGCTCCCCACCCTAGTGCCATGGGACTGGCACTCAGCTCGGAGGGGGGTAATGTTTACTGCAGCACAAAGGATCGGAAAATGGAGCAGAAGTGCAGGAAAAATGGAAGAAGGAGATAACAAAAAAGGCACAAGAGAAAGGAAGGAAAAGGCTCCCCAGATGGGGGTCAAACCCTAAAAATTTGAATGACGACCTCTCCAGAAGACTTCAGTGTCGCCTCGAGAAAAGAAAAGAGTAGAAGCGCACCATTAAATATAAAGACACTCCTGAATCCTTGTAAAAAGAGTGCCGGGCTCACTCCTGTACAAATTGTATGCATTAATGAGAATGGGATAAGTTAGAACGGTGGGAAATAGGAAAAGAGGGCCTAGGCTAATGGCCGGCCGTGTAAAAAGTGGGGATGACCACCCAAAAAGTAGGGCATGTATATAAAGTTCAAAAGTGAATGAGAAGCTCATTCTTGTGTGTGGCCAAAGCTTCTTCTTCTTCTTCTCTTGTTTCTTGCCTTCTTGCTTGTACTTGAGTGAGGGATTGAGGGAGTGAGGGAGTGAGTGTGTGAGAGTGAGGGATCGTGGAGAAGAAGCTCCCCATCTTCTCTCTTCATCTTCTCTTCTTCTCTTCTCTTCTCTTCTCTCGCATGGCTATGGAGGATGGAGCTTGATGAAGAGGGCTTGAGGTTGCTTGAGCTAGCCGCAAGGATCGTGGAGTTACCGGAGTGCAAGAGAGAGGAGGGAACTCGATCGAGCATCAAGGTAAGCTCACTACACTCGTAAGGTAGGCATTGCGCGTCGGCTATGTGAGAGGTAGCCATGGCCACTCGGCTTGAAATGCTTGAACAATAAGCGGTCCGTAGGTCTCGGGGTAGAGCTCCATAGCTCCCCTCCATCATGCATTTGCAGGTAGAGGCAGAAATAGTAGGAATGGAAATAATAACCATGGTAGAGACTCAAAGCTTAATAAGGGAAAGTAAGTATTAGTCTCGTGTGCACTCATGTAGTAAGTCCCACGATCGTAAGTCCTCTTTGACATGTTATTATTGTGGGCAGCAAGGTCAAATTAGGCCGTAGTGCCATAAAATGTGCAAGGAAAAAACATAGGATAATGGAAGTCTTGTGATGATTGCAACATTGTGTCCAAGTCCAATGCGGAGATAGAGGAGATAATGCCTTGGAGTAAATTTCCAATGATTATATACTTGTTGCTACCATGTTGATTGATGCTCCACCTTCTTACTTGTAGTGCTGACTTCTTGATTTAGGAGCTTCATTCCATGTTTCATAGCTACCGTATTGTTACTAGTTCTATTAGATTGGGAGATGACACTATATTGGACATCATTGGTATAGGTGATGTTAGACTCTAGTTTGATATTGGTGCTCCTTTTGTACTTCATGATATATGCCATGTCTCAGCTTTGACCAAAAGCCTTATTTCAGCTAGACAGTTGGATGATGGTATGTATTGTGTATCTTTTGGCAATTCTATCCAGAAGATTACTCGTGGTAGTGTTATTTTTGCTACTAGAGATGCCAAGGTTGGTAGTCTCTACCATTGCTTGTGTCTAGGTCTATTAACCATGTTTTTGGTTATGACTGATCTTCCACATATATCTTTATGGCATCATCACCTTGGGCACATGTCTTTGAAAGGAATGAAAGTACTTACTCTTTTTTAATATCTTACTCTTTTTTAATATCTTCTGTCTCTTGATTACTCATGTTTTGACTGTAACTCTCATAAAAAGTGTGATTCTACATGCATGATGGGTGAGATGTTGGCTCTTGTGCATTTAGATTTTTGTGGTCACATGCCCTATTCTCAGTGGTGTGAAATACTTTGTTGCATTCATATATGATTATTTGCATAGAATTTGGGTATATTCTATTTAGTTGAAATCAAATGTTCTACCTATGTTTCAACACTTTCTTGCTATGGTTGAAACCAATCTGGGCATAGGTTGAAATGTCCTCCTGATCATTTGAGCCCTCTATGTATTATATCATGGTGATAGATGCTAGTGAGCCTCTCACTTATGATGAGGCTATGTGTAGAGGTAATAGTCACTTTGGGAGAGAGCCATGTAGTCTCAATATGATTCACAATAGAAAAATCGTACATATGCCCAATGAAAAATAAGCATGGGTGTACAAGTTGAAGAGTATCCTTGGTCACTCCAAGCTAGCATATAAGACCAAATTGGTTGCTAAGGGTTTGGGTTTTAAGTAGGAGAAGGGAGTTGATTTTGGTGAGATAATCTCTCCTTTGGTCAAGATGACTATCCTATAATTGATCTTGGCTTTGGTTGCATAGATAGATTTGGACTTGTAGCATATGGATATAGAAACAACTTTTCTACATGGGGACTTGTATGAGGACATTTATATGCAAGATCCTAAGGGCTTTGAGGAAAAGGTTAGGAAACACCTAGTGTGCAAGTTGAGGAAGAGACTTTATGGACTTAAGCATGCACCTAGGGAATGATTTCATAAGTTTAATGCCTTTATACACACATAGTAACTCTCATAGTGATATGGATCCATGTTTTTATAGAAGAAGGCCCGTGATGGTAGCCAGATGCTTTAGAGATTCAACTTAAGAAGAGCTTTGAGATGGACATGGAGCAAACCTCACACATACTTGGTATGTGCATTATTGCACAATTGCTCTAAGGGACTTCTCTACTTGTCCCAAAAGGAGTACATTTACATAGTACTTGAGCAATTCCATGTGCAACATGGTAAGCCTACTAGTTGTTTACTATCTTCTCATGTGAAGGTCATGCAATCAAGTAGATTGTTCCTAGTCAGACACACTGAGAGGGCTGAGATAGGCAAGATCTCGTATGCATCCATAATGCCGCCATGATAGCCACTCGACCTGACATAGAATTTGTTGCAATGGGAGTTATGGCATGCTATATGGCTACCCTTGGTAGGAGACATTGGGATGCCCTAAAAGATATTATGAGATACCTTAAAGAAAATGTAGATTTCAACATTTTCTATGGTAGCTAGGATATAAGAGTCATGGGTTACATTGACTTAGATTATATAGGACATGTAGATAGTGGGGGATCTACCTTTGGGTGTGTCTTTACATTTACTAGAGGTATTGTTTCTTGGATGTCGAAGGTGAAAAAATGCATAGCCTTGTCTACTGCCAAGGTTGAATACATTACAACCACTAAGGCTTACAATGAGGCCCTCTGGTTAGGCCATTTGTTTGTAGATCTTGGTATGATTATGACTCCTACACTACATTCAAATTTGATGAGTGCCATTTGTTGGCCCATAATCCAATCTTCCATGTGAAGATAAAGCACATTGACATGTGCTATCACTTCATGAGAGAGGTGGTAGAGGACAACTCCATTGAGCTTTTCAAGATTCCTAGGGATACACATCCTACTTTGCTTACTAAAAGTCTCTTTGTGAAACATTATACCTTTCTTAGGAAGATGATGGGTCTAGGATAAGATGATGTCTTTCATCAACCTGATGTACCTATGAACATGTTATACTTTTCTTTTTCTTTTCTTTTCTTTGTTTCCTCCTCACTCAAGGCACATTATTATTTAATGGGAGGTTATTGGGGGTTAAATGCACCTATATCTCATCACCCATATTTACTTTGTACATTGTACCTGCATACCTATGCACTACTTGCGGTTGGCACCCATCACTATCACTTTATTCTTTATTCTTTGAGTGGCAATAGAATAATCCCACATACCATCCTAATCTCTCTTGCTTGAACCTCCATATCTCTTGCTTCTTTCTTACTTTAACTTATGCTTCCACTTTTTCTCCACCTTTCACACCATTTCCTCTACGGTTTTTCAAAGGTCTTTCGAATTGGCTCTACGAGTGCCTCTTTACACCTCATATTTATTCATGTCCTAATGGATGAAGAATCTTATCATCGTGTTTTGATGACATCACATAATACACTATGTACTTGCAATTGAAGAGAAAAATGGGGGATTGCTTCCAATAGATGCATCCAAGGCTTTTGAGACAATTGGATGACATTCCAATAGCTAGTATGTTGATATTAAGTTTCCTTAAATGGTAAGAAGTGGATGTTAATTCATAGAACTTAGTAATAATAGGGTTTCTAAGGTAGGAGGCTATCACATAGTTCTTTTAAAGACCTTAAAAATGAAGAACGTTACAATTGTCCATGCCATATGATTTGGTAATCCAAAGATCATGTGACTAGAGGAGCAATGTCTACTCGGGTAGTTGACTTCTCCGATGCAGTTGCTTCGCCAAACTATACTAGGGAATGCCATTAATGTTGATGTGGGCTCTGTGTACAACAATGGCCATTGTACTTTTGCCCCATCCTAGGATGCATGTTATATACCATTGATGGAAGCTCCTATGCCTCATGCCATTGAAAAAAACTAGGATTTACTCCACCCTCTCTAGTACACTCGTATTTTGAAGCAAATGATGCAAGGTTTGATGTTGAAAACTTGAAGACATTATGTAATTTGGCTTCTTGTCTATGTTTCCATACATGTCTCCTCCTCCACATCGTGCGATTGTAGGGCCTTGTTTTTTGAAATTCCAAGTGTTGGTGAGCCTTCCACATTGATCCCTTATTGTCCCACATTCCATGGGCTTCTAGTGAGGCCTATGGTAGAGGATGCATGTGATGTAGCCCAATTTCCTTGATTGAGAATGTAGTCTCATGAAAGAAAAGTATCTAGAACATACACTTGGCCAACCTTGGTCACTCTTGCATGGATTCATGTGGTTTGTATTTAGTATTCACGTGGGTAATAGCAAGAACACATTTGTCCTTTCCAATGGAAATCTTGTTCTCCTTCAGTAATAAGAATTGGCTATTTGTATACTACACTATTGGTTTGACAATGAGAGAGGCTACAAATATACAGACCTCATTGCTTGCTTTTGATTTGGCACATGATGGTGGGCCCATTTTGGGTGAAATCGGAGAGAAAGAAAAGAAGAAAGAAAGATATATTAATGTCTACATAAGGCCAATGTGGCCTATGAGACAAAATCTAGAGTACATCCATGTCTAATGTCATCTCATCAGTAAGGTAAAGATAACATTACAAATAAGTGGGTGGCCTATGAAACCATACTGAAAATAACTATACGATGGGACTATACTAGGATTGAACCATGTGTAGTGTTTTTTCCATTGATAGAAAAGGAAAGGAAAGGAAAGGAGAACTAGATCTGATAGAACCATGTACAAAAGTGTGGTGGAGACTATGGGATGTAGTTGATCTCAAGATCTACACATGATCTTAGCTATGATGCAGTCCCTAGTTGCTTCACTGATATGCTTGGTGGTGAGTCTTCGGTGTCTCGTGATAATGGCTCTAATCCAAATGTGGTGTGGCCTCCTCGGACGTGGTGCTGGTAGACGAGGTCATCATGCTCAATGAAGGGAAATGGCTCTATCCAATGTGACTCCATGGCATGGCCTATAAGGTGTCTGGCAGAGTGGCTCTGTCTCTGCTAGGCTGGTAGTGTTAGTAGGGTTGACTCAATAGAAGAATTTTGTTACGGTTGTGTGTGTGTCCCTCAAGATGAGCTGGCCTCCTATCTTGCAGTAGTGCAGTTCGGAGCCTCTCGAGCTCTAGGAGGAAAAGACCTAGGCATCTCTGGTCCTCGTACTCCATGACGCTACGAAGGGGTCCAAATCCATCACGAAAGAGGCAGTGGTACCGTCCTCGTATATCATAGTATGCTGTGCAATTGCATATGTAGTGCTCCTCCATCTCAAGCTCTCGACCACAAATATGGCAAGTCCTATCCTCTGCTAGGGTATTTGTTCATATGCTTGTCTCCATTCGAAGCCTATGTGAGGAGGTGCGAATTTGTTCGATAGCAGTTCGTATGCTATGGGAGAGGGGTGTCCATATATGCTGGACAAATAATGCAACCATCATCAGAGAGACACAAGAAATGACTCATGTAGAAACCCATCCTTGATCCTAGAGGGAGTGGTGGGTGGATCCATGTCCTTGGTATCTCAATCCTCAAGATATCAGCTTTGATCACCTGGTTCAGCTCTGATCAACTAAGAGAAAGTGTAGGGTAGTCAAGGCTATAATCCAAAGGTGGAAGACGACAGTCAATATCCAAACCATGTAGGCTCATCCAAATAGCCATATGTGAAAACCAATAGTTCTTCTCGCCTCCTGCAGCTAGTTATCTAGCTAAGGTTAGTGCCAATCTAGCATAAATATGGCATGGAAGTTCCCATATTCTGTGCCAAAAGGTCACCGCCCTGAAGAGTGCCTCTGTAACTATAGGTATTGCCCCTAGCTCTACTCTGACAATGGGATGTGGGGGGTGGAGGGATTACTCCTAGATTGATGTGTAGTATGGAAATGAGAGCGATGGAGGCTCCCTCCACTGGTCAGGCAGTCATTCAATGCGTCTCGGGTTTCTAGAAACACGATATGACTATTTTTTATAAAGGAAATGAAGGTTTTTCGACATTTTATGATGGAAATGATGTTCTTATGCGATGAAAAATTGTTTGAGTGCTGGTTGCATCATGTTTAATTGCTGTATAACAAAAAATTCCGATTTCGTAATGATTTACATGTGCCATTTAAATCTTGTAAAACGTGAAATGCGATTTTTAAGGGTAAATTGATAGTTTTGTCGTTTCAAGTGGGTGAAATGTGTTCCTATGAGAAAAAATGAAAGATAAATACAAATTTTAGTATGCTAAAATGATTAGTATAAAAAATAGAAAATAATAGTGATTATTGATAAATAAATGCTAAAAAATAAGAAAAAATAAAGGAAAAAATAAAAATACGCATCATAAAAATAAGGAAAAATATAATGAGTATTTGTGAATGTATGGTAGTGGTGAAGCTGAGATTAGCCTAAGTTTTTCCTATCTCTTTGTCAAAGTTCGTGATTTATCCCTTTTCATATATCAAAACAAGACAAAATGAACTCCTATACCTATGCAACGGAAGCAATACCTAAAAGTAGGGGGTGGGGTGTTGCGATTTGGGTGATGTTTATTGTTGATTTTGTTGATGTATATCATGATATAGGGTTCGTTGTATTTTAATTAAGAGGACAGTAACATGAGCGTTGTCTTGGTGCTATCCTTACATCGCCACAACGAGTTAGTAAATAAGCATTGGAAAGCCTGATTGTGCACGACACGTTTTTGATTGAAAATTATGTTTGAACACTTTAGGATCATCCACTTTTTCATGTGCATATCAACCATGATGACCTACGCTTGAGCGTGTGAGACGACCTAAGCTGTAGGCTAGTCGATCGTTTTCTTGGGGAATTGTTTGGCAAGGACACATGGTATCTCCTAGAATAAATTAAAAATGAAAGAGTGGAGCTTGTATCATGTGTACTTTATGTTGGAGTGACGCATCTTGGAGCCAATCCCCGAGGTGTAGGAGAGTTGTAGTGGAGCCACGACAATCAGTCGAGGGGGTGCCTCCTTTGTATGTTCTTTGTGGTATCTATTACCGATATGTATGAGATACTCCATTTGTTGGAGTTTGGGGAAAGGGCCATTGGACTATATATAAGCGATAAACGCATAATTGAGTCTATCTAGTGTATATCAGTATATTATAGATGCTCCTGGCCTGCGAGGCCGTGTGGTGGGATTGTCTGTTGTGTGCATGAGGTCCGACTAATGCCATAGCCAGTGTCGGCCCATTTTAGGTCCCATCAGTGGTACGTTTGCCGGGAGCTGCCAAGAAGTGGTGGTTCTGAATCTAGGGTCTCTAGGGACCAAATAGTTGGTTTATGTCCTGTGAGACAAGAACTGTCAAGCCAAAATACAAAAAGAGGAACGTGCTGAGAGGGCTAGACAGCGGGCTGAGATTATAAGGCGTTATTCTCCTCAAAGGAGAAGCCCGATAAGAATAAGCAGCAGTGGTTCTAATAACCCAAGTGTCACAAGCAACTTTTTGAGTGTAAGAGGAAGTCTTGATACTTTTCCTCTTCCAATCAATCAACCCAATTCAAGTGAAGGTGTAGCTTTACCTACACAAACTCCTGTTGTCAATCTGGCTGTAGCTATGGTACAACCCATCGCAATTCTAGCAGGGACACCAGATTTACCGGCATTGGGAGCATGCTTGCCCATCTTTCATGGGTTAGCTGAAGAATATGGAGAACTCCATATTAATGAGTTTCAAACACTCATGTTCAACTATCAAATCCAAGATGAAGGACACTTAATGATGTTCTTCAACATGACATTAAAAGGAAGGACAATAGTTTGGAAGAGTGCCATGACTCCGCTTGTGGGGGGCATTTTGTTGGGCTGTTGGTGGCACAAAAGGCCTTAAGAGCTGGATATTGGTGGCTGTCCATTTTCTAGGATTCATTTGAGCATGTTAAGTGATGTGATACATGTCAAAGACATGATAGTAGAGAGAATAGGAAGCGTCCACTTACACCTATTATGACTATCCTTCCATTTAAGAAGTGGGGCATCGACTTTGTGGGTCTTATTACCCCATCGTCTACTACTCAGAAGAGATATATTATAGTAGCCACTGATTACTTTACAAAGTGGTCAAAAGCACGAGCAACAAGGCAAGACAATGCAAAAGAGACTCCCAATTTCCTACTTGAGCAGATCATCTACCGTTTCGGTTTGCCAAAGGAAATTGTATTGGACCGTGGAACCCATTTTTTGAACAAGGTGATTAAAAGCCTGACTGAAGTTTGGAAAATTAAGCATAACAAGACGACCCCTTATAATCCACAAGCAAATGAACAAGTTGAAAGTACCAATAAGCAGCTTATGAGTATTCTATCAAAAATAGTGACTGAAAAGAAATGGGACTGGGATACAAAATTATATGTGGTGGTATGGGCATATAACACAACGTTTAAACGAGCCACTGGCCACACCCCATTCAAATTAGTTTATGGGGAGGAGTGTGTCTTGGCCTTAGAAATTAAGTTGCCGACCATAAGATTCGCAATCAATCATTATTTGGGTGACGAAGATGCCCTATTTGAGCGTTTTACGACTCTAGCCCACTTGGATGAGCTCAAATTGCAGAGTCTATTATCCTAGGAGGTAGGTTAACGTCGGATGAAGCAACTACATGATCTAAAAGCAAAGAAATATACCTTTAAAAAACAATAATTAGTTCTGTATTATGATGCACGTAGGGAGCTATTTCCAAGGACGCTGGAACCTAGATGGGATGGCCCTTACAAGATAGTTAGGATAGGTAAAAATAAATTCACAACTTTACTAGCTGATCTTCAGGAAGTGAAATTTTAAAATAAGGTTAATCTTAATAAGATTAAACCTTATTATTTCTGAGTATGCTAACGCACTAAATGCATTGCAGGTCCATGTTGGGGTTGATCTGAGACACCTATAGGAGAGCTGAAACTGGTTGATGGGACAGTTAATTCCTTATTTGGAGCACCCATATCTAGAGCAAAGATATCATCAGGGAAAGCTTATCTGGTGGAGCAAAGGATACAAAGTGATTGAGGACGAAGACGGAACCTTTGTGTGGGAGATCAAAGTTTTTTGCCGTCACTATTTACAAATTTTGACAAGCATCTTTGTTGAGTTTAATGAAGAAGGTGGGATGGAGCCGTTAGTTCATCCTCTAAGTATGTTGAATTTTGACTATCATAATTACGAATAGAGGAGTTCGTGATGGCTGGCTGTGTAAACCCATTGTGGACGTACACATTATACTTTGATGGAGTGTCCAGGAGCCCTAATAAAAAAGGGAGTGTTGGAGTAGTTATCTGAGATTCCCAACGTAGAGTTACAATGAAATTAGCTGTTTATCTCGGGATAGGATTCACTAACAACATGGCAGAGTATAAAGCCTTGATTATGGGACTGAACATTGCCACAAAAGGTGGTATTCGGTGGTTGTTAGTAAAAGGGGATTCCCAGTTGATCTTAAATCAACTAAATGAGATGTACACCATCCGGAATCCTATCCTTTGTATGTATCATCAAACTACTATGATCCTACTTGATGAATTTAAGAAAGTATCTCTTCAGTTGATTCCATGTTCTTGGAATCAGTTTGCGGATTCATTAGCAAACTTTGCTTATGAAGAGGACCACTTCTTCAACTGTGGTCCTAGTCCAGATGTTGCTATTGATAATGAGACGACATGACTTGATTGTTTATGGGAAATTTTATCAGACCACACGTTATATGGCAGCCGATGGTTGATATGGGTAATGCGAAGAGTGGCCAAGACCCATCTACCACTATTATCTTGGACCCATAGGTTGATTAGACAACATGTTATGCGTATGCCTCTTACTATATATGCAGGAGGTATGGGTCACAACTTGATGCATTTAGTTTAGGGCAGGATCCCTATTTCCTCCTTGGGCCTGGAGCATCTGGTTGCCTATTACTAAGATTTTCCAAGGGGGGATGTATATGAGCCGGTTTGCTTGATTTCTTTAGGCCAAGAGGGCAAGTTGCTTTAAGGTTTTAATGTTTGATTTCATTAGGCCAAGAGAACCAATTAGTTTTGTAGTGCCGTGATCTATTTCTTTAGGCTAAGAGGGCCAGTTAGTTTGCAGTCAAATGTGCTATTTCTTTAGGCCAAGAGGTCCATATGTCCGTTTGGTGTAGGTACGTTTAATAGTTTTCTATTTTAGTGATTGCATCATACAGGTTGACGGAGTCCATGGAGGGAGCCTTTGTTGTGAAGGAGCTTCTCGTGGCCATTCTAGGTGTTTCATCCCCTTCCTGAGTCTTTTCCCTTCAGCAAATAATGATATATGTGCATGTAAGCGGGCTACTTTCTTTTTGTTTGTTGGGGACTGGCAATCAAGGCATGAAGTTCCAGGTTTAGGTTATGTATGTTTGTGGAGGTCTAAATAGTCATTTCCTCCTGTAAAGACATTGTCAGGCACTGAAATACTTGTTTTAGAAGGCAATCCTAGTGACCCTATTCTGCTGACCTACAAAGCAGCCGGCTAGGAGTTTTTGTTAGGTGTGAGGCAGTTAGAAAAGCCTGCCAGAAAAATTGATGATAAAAAGAAAAACTCTGAATGTTTGAAAGAAAGCATATATATATATATATATATATATATACAGAGGTATGTAAAAAGGGGTTTTAATCCCTCTAAAAATAGAAAAGGAAAGGAAAAAAATCTGAGTGTAGTGTCTATTGCCTTGCAAAGGCCTGGTAGGTTTGTGGGAACGAGTCAAAGACCCGGGGCCGATGCCTTGCCTTTTTAGGGGTGGCATCTAGCTAAAAGAATAAGAATAAGCGAAGGTTGGAGCGAAAATAAAAGTGAGCATAAAAAAAGGATTGTAGCCTTGCGAGGGCTCGGTAGGGTACCGAGACAGGACTTGAGGTCGATGCCCTATTCTCCTTAGGTCACTACACTCAGCTTCCTCCTTTTTACAAGCCCGAGTATGGAAAATAAAGGCCTCAAAGGATAATGTGCTAATAGAAAATATTTCTTGATCTGGCTATAGGAGTCTTTGCCTAGTAGGAGCTCTCGGTTGAGTTATCCTTATTTAGGATGGTAGTTCAGACCACCACTTAGGGCGACCTCTTTGTTAGTTCTTTTTAACTTGGCTGTGTTGGAACAGTTGGTTAGTGACTAGCTTTGGGCTTTCTGTCAGATTATGCTAGGCCTACTCCTTGTGGATTTCATGCCTTAGTTTTGACAAGGGGTAGGGTGAGAGCTGTGATGTGTTTTGTTGAGCATATTTTGTATCAGCTTGATGCTCTTTGTAGTTGTGTTGATGTGCAGATTTGTTCGTAGAATTCAACAGGCTGAGTCGCCCTATCTCGTGGTCGCCAATGAGCAATGATTTTTGTCTCTAGAAGGTGCTTAAAATTTTTCAAAAAATGTGAATTTCAAGGAAAAAATAAACTTCGTTGAAGGCGGCATAGGCAATTGAGTCGATTTTAAGTAGCGAGTAGCCGCGGGGTTCCAAAAGTCTTTAAAGACCCACTAAGCGACAGTTGGGGAATTTTCATATTTCTCGGGATGTCGAATGAGACTTCAGGAGTTCTCGGTAGTGGGGGACTTTGAGACAGATGTGCAGGATTTTCCAAATCTCGAATCAGAGGTATGGAAGATGAAGTGCAAGAGGCCGGGCATGTCAAAACCAAAAAGGGCTAACATTTGAATTAAATGGGTAAGAGTGGTGGGCATGCCCTTTAGGGGATCTTAAGGGGGGTTTTTAAATAAATGAATTTTAGGGGGGGAGAGGGGGGCATCATTTTGAAACATCGGCCAGTAGATCGCCGCCCCCCCTCCATAAGGCGACGATTATAATGATAGAGGAGAGAGAGGCAAAGAACAACAGCCCAATGAGATCACACAGATGATTTGCTGCAATTGTTCGCCCTCCATTGCCACTCTCCGCTCCTCCAATGGCTGCCCGGTTTTTGCTGAGTTCATGTTCTAGTCTTTCTCTCTTCCCCCTCTCTCTCCTCTCTATGGGTTGTTCATATGCACTACCTTGAAGGAGGAGTCAGAAGGAGATTGAAGAAAATGATGATGGAGATTAATGGAGATGTTGAAGATTGATGTGCAGTATGGGATTGAGAGCGATGGAGGCTCTGTCTACGCTGGTCATGCAGTCATTCAATGCGTCTCGGGTTTTGTAGAAACACGGTATGACTATTTTTTATAAAGGAAATGAAAGTTTTCAACATTTTATGATGGAAATGATGTTCTTGTGATGAAAATTTGTTTGAGTGCTGGTTGCATCATGTTGAATTACTGTTTATAAAAAAATTCTGATTTCATAATGATTTACATGTGCCATTTAAATCCTGCAAAACTCAAAATGTAATTTTTAAGGATAAAATGATAGTTTTGTCATTTTAGGTGGGTGAAATGTGTTCCTATGGAAAAAAATGGAAGATAAAATTGAATTTTAGTATACTAAAATGATTGGTATTAAAAAAATAGAAAATAATAGTGATTATTGATAAATAAATGCTAAAAATTTAAAAAAGAAAAAAAATTTGAAATATACGTCATAAAAATAAGAAAAAATATAATGAGTGTTTGTGAATGTATGGTAGTGGTGAAGCATGAGGTTTAGCCTAAGTTTTCCATATCTCTTTGTCAAAGTTCGTGATTTATCACTTTTTATATATCAAAACATGATAAAATGAACCCCTACACCTATGCAACGGAAGCAATACCTAAAAGTAAAGGGTGGGGTGTTTGAATGATGCGATTTGGGTGATGTTTATTGCTGATTTTGCTGATGCATATCATGATATAGGGTTCGTTGTGTTTTAATTAAGAGGATAATAGCATGAGCGTTGTCTCAGTACTATTCTTACATTGCCGCAACGAGTTAATAAATGAGTATTGGAAAGCCTGATTGTACATGACACATTTTTTATTGAAAATTATGTTTGAGCACTTGAGGATCATTCACTTTTACATGTGCATATCAACCATGGTATCAGAATACAAAGAATTGGATGCATAGCACCTATTTTTCGTTATGATGACCTATGCTTGAGTGTGTGAGACGACCTAAGTGGTAGGCTAGTCGATCATTTTCTTGGGAAATTATTTGGTAAGGACACATGATATCTCCTAAAATATGTTCAAAATGAAAGAGTGAAGCTTGTATCGTGTGTACTTTATGTTGGAGCGACGCATCTTGGGGCCAATCCCCGAGGTATAGGAGAGTTGCAGTAGGGCCATGGCAATCAACCGAGTGGGTGCCTCCTATGTATGTTCTTCATAGTATCTATTACTAATATGTATGAGATACTCCATTTGTTGGAGTTTGGGGAAAGGGCCGTTAGACTATGTATTAGCTGCAAACGCATAATTAAGTCTATCTATTGTACATCAGTGTATTATAGACGCTCCTGGCCTGCAAGGCCATATGGTGGGGTTGTCTGTTGTGTGCATGAGGTCCGGCTAGTGCCATAGCCAGTGTCGGCCCATTTTAGGTCCCATCAATTATTGCATATAGTACGCCTACGTCAATGCATTTAGTACATCTCTACATCACTATAGTGCTAACGACAGGTCTACTGCCAGGTACATTCCTGCTCACGATAGGTCTGTCTCACGCTAGAGGTGTCTGCCTCGCGACAGGTCCGCCAGAGGGATACTGCCTCATGACAGGTCTAGCATTATGACGGGTCCCTCCCGAAAGGTCTCTGACATCACGCCAGGTACGTCGCGTCAGGTCCTCATGACACGTCTAACATCACGCTAGCTCCATCCACGACAGGGACATCACACGAGGGTCATGCAAGGCACATCACATCCACACACACACACATAGAATCTATATGAGTGTACAAGAGAGTAGAGAGGAAGAGAGCATGTTTGTGCATGAGAGAGAGAGAGAGAGAGATCTACACACATTGGGAATACTCAGCCTATGGGGGTGGGGGGGAGGGGCTTCTCTCTAGATCTTGCCTCCATGATAATGTGGGGGGTCATAGAAGAGGATAGCCTTATATAATTGCTTAGAGTTAGTAGAGCATTAAATGCATGTTAGAGAGAGAGAGAGAGAGAGAGGTATTGGGTATTTTTTTTCTTGGCTAAATGTAGGAATGCCAATGACCTCCGTTTCGATGAAAAAATCCACACACACACACACACACACACACTCTCTCTCTCTCTCTCTCTCTAACATTAGGGTCCTTGCTACTTGCATCTTACTAATCCATTGACCCCCTAGGCTCTGTGTCTAGAATCTTATTAACTAACTAACTATAGAACATTATATATCATAATATTAATAAACTAATGTATATTATAAAAACAAAATATTGTATAACTAATAATAACTAATGATTAACTATCATACACGAGCAAATCATTAATGAATTAATAGTAACTAACTAGTGCTAAGTAATTACTAACATATATTATATATTTAAAAATTATTACTAATTGATAATTTTAACTAATAATTATTAGTAATTTCTAAGTAATGCTAAATATTAACTAAATAGTAATTAGATATAACTACTAACTAGCTGTGTGTGTGTGTGTGTGCGCGCGCACCTAACCTAGATTATCCCCCCATCCCCCCATCCCCCCCCCCCCCCCCCCCCCCCCCCCCCCCCTCCCCCCAAAAAAAAAAAAAAAACTCACTCTAAACCCACAATCTTCAACTAGTTGGAATATAACTAAAAATCTCACAATGTGGATTGAAAGTTGTGAATTTAGTACAAAACCATATAGCCATCACACCCCTAATACCAAACCTCTTAGATATGTACCATGAATAACAAAACCCTTCAATTGGTTGGAATATAACTAAAAATCTCACAATGTGGATTGAAAATTGTAAATTTAGTACAAAACCCTATAGCAATCACACCTCATAGTACCAAACTTCTTAGATATGGACCACGATTTACACATATCTTAATGATGATAAGTATTCACAATCATTTCATCCTTATAAGCATTGCCTTCATTCTCAATTACCAACACATGAACTCCCTCTATTAGTAGATGTCTACACTTGTAACACATTGAAAAAGCTACGAAGGTATGAAGTGGATCATGCTCTTATTGTAGCTTTGTCCTTTGAGACCACACAAACACTTCATATAACCTGGATACTTAAGGTATGCATACCAAAATATACGATGAGGTAAAAATTGATTTTTATGGTGATACATGAATAAATTTGTCTTTAAGGACAACCATCTACTTTGAATGGTACTAGTGTGCACCTTATTATACATGTATGGGAATCCATGGGCTTCTTAACTAGCCTTGAAAAATTATTTCCCATGTCTTTAAGGTAAAATTGCTTCCTCTCTAATATACAATGGGTTCATTTGGTAGTGCCAACATATGACCTACAAGTGAAGATATGAAGGTGAGACGCAACAAAACCATGCATGTCACTTCAAATGGTTCCTATCATGTGGTGGATTTCGTCCCTTCAATGGAGAGATTTCTTGAGGCATTGTCATACCTCCTGAGAGCACTATCTCTACACAAGAGAGAACCAAATTAGAACCACACATGCACATGCATGTGGTTTTGTTGAAAACAACTATTCAATAGCTCATTAATGTGTACTACACACACACACACACACGTGCACATGCACACACGACACTTCTTTAAGAATGTTTTTACCATGGATGAGGGCAAAATGATTATTTCTACATCAGCATATCCCCTCTTTGTTCCAAGAAATGAGATTCTATATTTTGATGATTCCCAGAAGATTTCTTTGGCAATGGGTGCCCATACATTGATGGTGGGCAATTCCTATTTCCCATCAAGTCCAAAACCTCTAGATGGGTAGGTATTCCAATCTCTAGGTCCAAGTCCCCCAAATAGTGGTGTGATGAACATATTCATTCAAACACTCCAACCGGAGCCATTCACAAAATGCCACTGGCCAAGCACCCCACAGGGTTGCACTCTTGTGTCTCCATCACACAAGGCACGATCACACATGCGTGCATGCATGCATTTAAAAAAAAACACAAAGAAAACATAAGTCAAAAGAAAGTAACTAGCTTTGTTACCAATTCCTTCACGCACAGAAAGGTTTGGTCGAATGACATCTTTTGAATTCACCAGAAAAATGTCCCCTATATACAAGTGGTTGGTTGGGACATACACACTGCAAAGCTGTTCTTCCCCTGCATCACTCTGCATACAAGGGTCAAGTTAAAGCTGATGTTTTTTGATTTTTCTTTTTCTTTTTTTTTGGCCATGCAGGGAAGGGGGGGGGGGGGGTGTGTGGTGGTGGTGGGAAGAGGACCCAATTTAAATCATCTGAAAATCTACGCGCAGTTCAATTCCTGATGCTGCTAAGTGGGTGACAATCTGTGCACAACACATTCCAAAAGCAGCAACAACACATTAAAGAAACTCCAGAGGTGAAGCCCACAAGCACGAGTCTACAAGTTCTTTAAAACGAGTCTCAACCCACAGAAATACTCAACTCTTTTGATAAGTAGGCCTTCACTCCACAACAATCATGTGTGTAACAAAGCCAGCATTGGCACATGGGAAGCCTCACCTTAGTCTCCACATTAAAGCTACTTGGTCAGTTTGCTCTATGACAGCTTTATTAGAAACAAATAGGGATTGGGATGAATAGAGATTGAAAGAGAGGTTCCTGACGTGGCTGCTCCTTGGTTGCATATTGTTCATTCCACTCTTGTTGTGCCGCCTGCATGATATTTGTGTGCTGTGTTTTGGTGGCCTTTTGGCTCAACTGGTGATTGTTGGGACTTTCTTTGGCTGGCCAGAAGGCCTGATGTAAATACTTTCGTTTAACTTTCAGCTTCTTCATAAACAAAAAGAGAGGCCCGACTTTACCCCACCTTACCCAAGCAAGACTAATTGCTGCATGATATGATGCAAGTGTTGAGATGGACCCACCTTAGTGCAGTCTGTCTATAATTGGAGTCGCAAAGTCACGGGCTGAAGAGGGAATCCATAGAATGGGGGGCTGTTTCCATTGCCACATTATAGCACTATCAAGATGGACCAGCAATCCCTCTCCTTGCAAGAACTTTCCTAGGGGCAGTACAACCAACAGACATCTGCAGAGGAAAATTCTTGATTTAAGTGGAAGCTGACTTTTCAGGAATTACCACCACCAAGATAAGGGTTTCACCATATGCCAGAGAGTATTAGCATGATCCTTTATTTTGCAGTTATAGATTGTAAAAGATAAATGTCTGGCATTAAGCAAAGGATGCTGCAAACTCAGATCAGCCATAAACTGTGGATCAAGTGGAGGAACGAGTCCAAAATGTTTTGACAATCTCTTGAAATTTATCCAAATTTTCCTGTAACGCAGACCCAATCCAAATCAACCAGAGGCCATGAGAAAAAAGAGAGAATAACCTTGATCAACCACATTGTATATAGATTTGGTTCCTTTCTTGGCAATGAAATAAGCTCGCCTTGGTTCTTGCAATGCGAGAGGATTTCAAATAATCTGTTTCAATGAATACTTTCAAGGTGCATAGAATCTGCTCGCTGACTTTTCCTAGGTGTCTGTTCAAATGTACGTGTATTTTTTTCCAATTTTAAAATCAGTTGAGTGGAAAAGGACAGTCAAATATTTTGCCTTGAAAGCAACCAAAACCACATCCCAGTTCAACAGTGTCCAATTATTGCCAAAGCAGGTGAACATACTCACGCACATGGCAGCAAGCATTTGAGACTGAGGTTGTCTTAATTAAACAAGTTCAAGCAATAAGGAAACTTTTCTTGCCAGCATATGATAGTGAACATTTGAGATATTAAGGCCCACCATGTAACTTTCAAGATCTCAATTTATCAACAGCCAGCAATCTTATGCCTCTATTGTGTGAAATACTTTTCCAAAATACCTCAATTGGCATAAGCATGAGAGCATCTATATTCACATTTCTCCATATGACAAGGGGAAGAAAAATACAGATATAAGCCATGGGTTCATGTTTCCAATCATTGACTTTAACACACAAACCAAATCTTTTAATAGGGCATCTGACCTTGCTAGATCTGTGTACCACTGGATTAGTTAATGGAGCCTTTACATTACCATGTGTTCTCTGTACACCTGGTGTCTTGACTGAAGGTATACCAAGCTTATCATCCAAACTCTCTGAACCATTGGAATCTCCATCAAATCCCAAATGACTAGTAGATGGATCATTACCATCCAACACTTTCTTCTTTCCTTTGTCTTTACCTGCAATACTTGTAGATCCACCAAAAAATGTGGGGCTACTCCTTAGTCTCCTAGACCAAGGGCTAACTGTAGACATAGTACCATGCTTTTCTTTTTACAAATAACTATCATGATCATGATCATAATCCAACGCATCACCAATAGATCCATACTAACTACTCATCCCATAAAAAATAACATCCCTGCTCACTTTGAACTCACCTATGAGATAGGGTTACGACAACGATACCCTTTCTGCTCTAAAGAGTATCCAATAAAAATACATTTTTCAGGATTTGGATCAAGCTTCTTTTATAGCTCATCTGGCACATGAACATATGCAATAAAGCCACTATTCAGTCATTTTCTTTAGAGAGACAGTCCCACCCAAACGATAGCCCAAATGACGAGCAATATAATCAAGAGAGAAATTCATCATGCCAGAATAATCTATGCCATTGTTGTGCATGCAATGAGTATTTTTAAAAAATTTGCTTTATAGATTATATTTCAACCCAACCACTAAACTAAAAGTTTCCAATGCTCTCAAGAGAGTGGAAACATCTCTTTCATGACTTTTCGGTATAAAAAAATAATCTATGTAAGCTTGTGGAAGGTGCTTAGCTACCTCCATGTCGACTAGACATGGCCCCTCCGTAAGTCCCACTCTTGGCTAGGGAAGTTGGGGAGGTGCTTAGCTACTACCATGTTGTCATTGGACTCTAGTGAATCCATCATCATTCATTGGCGGTGCAATGGGGGGTGGCTAGAGACCAAGCAAGGGAAGGAAATGGAGGTAGAGGAGGGTGACGCTTGATTCTTGAAGTGGGAAAGGGCTTTCCATTATAGTGAAGGGAGTAAGCCTTGAAGTGGAAGCACGGAGCGGAAGCAAGAGCTATGGTGGAAGGAGCAAGAGCAAGAGAAAGAGAGACACAAGATGTGGGAACTCCAACAGTCACAATGTGTGACCGATCTTCCCTTTATTCAAATGTCATTGAAAGAATAAAGAATAAAGTGACAGTGATGGGCGCCCGCCACCTGCAGGGTACATGTGTGCAGGAAAGCATAGATGCCTTTACCCCCAACAATCTCCCACTTAAAGGACAATGTGCCTCTAGTGAGAGGAGAATAAGAAAAAAGTAACAAAGTACAAGTGTACATAGAGTACAATAGGATGAGGAAAGACGTCATCTCATCCAACGCCCGTCGACTTCCTAAGAAATGCAAAACACTCTGTTGAGAGACTTTTCGTGTAGATCTGTAGGATTTTAGTCAATTGAGATCTTGATAAGCTCAATGGACATGTCCTTTTAATGACCTCCCTAATAAAGTGGCAACACACCTCAATGTGCTTTGTCTTTGCATGGAAGATCAGATTCTTGGCCAACTGAATAGCACTCAAAATCCAAATGCAGTGTAGGAACCACATTAGTAATGCCAAGGTCTGCTACCAAACGGCCTAACCAGAGAGCCTCCTTGCAAGCCTCAGTGGTTGCAATATACTCTGCCTCTGTAGTAGATAGAGCCGTGAATTTCTACACCCTGGATGTCCAAGAAGCAGTACCTCCAACAAAGGTAGAGACATAGCTAGAGGTGGACTTCCTACTGTCTACATGTCCTGCATAATCAGAGTTAGTGTACCCCATGACTCCTATATCCTAGCTACCATGATAGATCATAAAGACAGGGAATGCCCGTTCCGGCACATAGGAACGGATTAACGCGTTCCGAGGGGTTCGAGCCAAAGAAACGCTGGCGAAACGTTCCAGCCCGTTTCCTGGCCCGTTCCCTCCCGTTCCAATCCGTTCCCTGGCCGTTCCAGGGCCGTCCCTGTCTGGAACGGCCGTTCCAACTCAAGAGTTTTTTGAATTTTTTAATTTTTAACTTTTAAGTTTTTTTATTGTAGTCATTTCGCGCTTTCGCCCATCTGTTGCCCGCGCTGTTGCCCGTCTCAAACTGCCCGCGCTGTTGCCCGTTTCGCCTGCGCCTGTCTGTCTGTCGCCCGCGCTGTCGCCCGTTTCGCCTACGTCGACTGCTCCCGCTCGCCTATGCCGCTGGCACGCTGCACTCCCGCCGAGTACCTGGTCCGCCCACTCCGCCTGCCGACTGTCCTCGCCCACTCCGCCTGCCGACTGTTCCCGCCCACTACGCCTGCTCCGCCTGCCCTGTCGACTGTCCCCGCCCACTTCGCCTGCTCCGCCTGCCCTTCCGACTGTCCCGCCGACTATCTCGCTTGCCCCGCCTGCCCCCACTGCCTAGGCCCTACTCCCACCTGCTCTCGGGACTCGTCTACCTCTCCCGCCTGCTTGGCCCGCCTCTCTTACTTGGCGTGACTCCTCCCCGCGATCAAGTGAAGTCTCGAGGATCATTATCTCGATTCTCAAATTTGTCATTGTCCCAAATTTGGGAGCTGAAAATGCGCCAAATTTTGGGGCATTTTCAGCAAGGAATTGCAGGCTGGAATGCCCCAAAATTGGGGCATTTTGAGTCTGTCATTGCCCCAAGTTTGGGAGTTTAAAATACTTCAAATTTTGGGGCATTTTCAGCAAGGGAATGCAGGCTAGAATGCCCCAAATTTGTGGCATTTTCAGTAAAAGGAATGCAGGCTGAAGTAGCACCAAAGTTCTGGCGTTTTTAGCATTGCTAAAAATTTAACACACACATGTTGAAATTTTGGCTGCAAATTTCTGCAATTTTATTGAACATTACTGATTATTTGTCACTTTTATATAGATGGCAGCATTGACATCTATGGGATCTTCATCATCCTCAGCAGGTACTTCGTCAATAACTGGACGAAGTCGAAGCACTACTTGGTCATGGTGGGATGAGGTAGATGCAGGGGTGCCATTGAGAGGTGGAGGGGCTCGCCCTTGGAAATGCAAACTTTGCCCTTATGCTCGCACTAGTGGGGCTGATAAAGTGAGAGCCCATCTTCTACATGAGGAGGGGAAAGAGGTGCGTTTTTGCACTAATGTATCAATTGAGAAAAGGCAGGAGTTACTTGACTACATAGCCACATCTATGGGAAATTCACATGCCACGAGGACGCCAAATATAGCAGTGGATCCAACAACATGGACTCCAAGACCAGCAAGGCATAGTGCTTCATGCAGAAGACCACCAAGATTAGTGGCTACGTAGCCTTCTCGTGGGCCATCAATGGCAACAGGTCGTGGTGCTAAATAGAGTTCATTGCACACTTCATGGGAACCAAAGAAAAAAGAGGAAACAGATGCAACAGTGGCACGCTTTTTTTACCATGACCATATTGCATTCAAATCAGCCAGGTCACCTTATTTTTTAAATATGGTGACAAAGATTGCAGAGTATGGACCCACATATAAGCCCCCTTCATCAGAAACTATCAGGACTACATTGCTTCAAAAGGAGAAAGTAGCCATAGAGATTGCAACAGCAAATATTCGCAATCAATGGGCAAGAAATGGAGTGACATTGATAGCAGATGGATGGAGTGACACACGCCATAGGTCCATACATGGTGTTGTTGCATATTCTCGTGGAGATGTATACTTCATTGGTAGTCATGATGCTTCAGAGACTGGAAAGAGTGCAGATGTATTGGCATCCGAGTGGTGCGAGGCAGGGCAGGCTGTTGGGACAGAACATGTAGTGCAATTTGTGGCAGATGGTGAATCTACAAACAAGGCAGCAGGAAACATTTTAATGGCAATGTATCCACATATCACCGTTAGTCCATGCATGGCGCATTGCTTGAATAACTTGTTGAAGGATATTGGGGACTTGCCATGGATTGCATCTCTTGTTGCGAAAGGCAACAAGATTATCACATTTATATGTAATCATCAGTACTTGCATGCTGAGTTTTGCTAGAGAAGTGACAAAGAACTTCTTAAATACTTGGATACACGATTTGCATATAACTTTCTTATGCTTGGTCGATTGCACTATTGAAAAGGTGCAATTAGGGAGCTATTTGCTAGTGATGAGTATGAAAATTGGACTAGGGCTGCCACTGCTACTGCTGTGTTATGTAATGCATATATTTCTGATAGAGATTTTTGGGATGAGGTTAATCGCACCAACCAAATGGTTGATCCTATTATGCACACGTTGAGGCTTGCAGATGGCATGGATACATGCATTGGGAAGATCTATGAAGATATGGATCGCATGATTGAGAGGTTGGAGAGTTTGGAACCAAATGCAGATAGGTATGAGCAGATCAAGGAGTTATGCATCAGCAGATGGAATGAGTACGACTCTCCTATGCATGCTGCAGCATATGTCCTTGATCCTGAGTTTCAAGGAAAGATGCAAGAAAGAGACCTTGAGGTGGTCAAGGCTTGGAACACATTGCTTGCAAGGCTTTATCCTAGCCGTGAAATGCAACGCAAAATTAAAAATCAGCTCTCTGTATATCGACAAACATTAGGGATGTTTGGTACAGAGGATGCACTAGAGGACAGGACAAATATTGGGGTTGCTTTATGGTGGGAGGACTACGGGGCAGAAGCTCCAGAGTTGCAGAGTTTGGCTATTCGTATTCTTAGCCAAACAATTAGCTCTTCTTGTTTAGAGCAACTATGGAGCTCATTCAATCACATTCACTCAAAGAAGAGAAATCATCTTGGTACAATGAAGACGAATGACCTAGTTTATGTGAGCTCCAATCTTCGCTTGCTAGCTCGTACATCAGTTGCAAAGGCTGATTCTTTTATATGTTGGGAAAAAGATGACGATGATGATGATGGTGATGATGATGGGAAGGATGTTGTTCAGCAGGATAAGCATTCAGGCACAGTGGAGCCATCTTCCATGAATCAGAGCACTTAGTAGCTAGCCTTTTGGAACTTTAGAGTATTGACTTGGAAATTGGAGCTCTTGTAACTTGGATCTTTACTATTTAGGCTTTAAAGTTTACTATTTAGTGCATATTTTGTGTTTTTGCAATGCACACTTGTTGCCAGTTGGACTTATGCAACATTGTTGATTACAATGTTGAATTATGAATGCGACAATCCATTGCTGGTTACAATGTTTTGAATCTTTATTATTGTTGAAAGTTGAAACTTGATTATTATGTCTCTAGAGTCTAATTTCATGAATTATAAATTATGGTTGATATGATCTGTCTCTCTAGATTCTAAGACTAGTGTTGAGTCTTGACTCTCTCTCTCTCTCTCTCTCTCTCTCTCTCTCTATATATATATATATATATATATATATATATATATATGCCGTTCCCTCCATTCATGTTCCCTCGTTTTGGGCGTTACCCCCGTTCCAGGGGGTCCCGTTCTCCGTTCCTGGTAACTATGTGATAGATACACATAGCTGTTGTGCCCTTCAAGTACCTCATGATACCCTTGACAGCATCCCAATGCCATATGCTAGATGTAGCCATATAGCATGCCAGAACTCCCACTGCAAATGCTATGTCAGGACAAGTGAGCCACACCCATTATCCATTGTGCATTGTTTATCCCACAAGTTCCATTCCATCCTCCACCGTCTCCTTTGGTGGTTTTCTCATGCCTCCCATCCCTTTCAAAGGGGGACGATATCGATGATGTGGTTGTGGATTTCCTTGCCCTTTGTGTTTCAAAGGAGGCTTTCCAGGATCGTGAGGAGTTTCTTTAAGGTTTCCACTCTACTTGGTCCTTTCGTTTATGCAGACAATTGGCCTGAGTAACCTTCACATGAGAAGATAAAGGACAGCCAATAGGCTTAAGATCCTTTAGATGAAACTACTAAATGATCTTTTGGATACACTCCTATGACAAGTAAAGGAGTCCCTTAGAGCCATCGCACGTAATGCGCATCCCAAGAATATGTGGGGCCTATTCCATATCCTTCATCTCAAAGCTCTTCTTGAGCTAACCTTTCAAGGCATCCATCTTATCACGACGAGTGCTCTCAGTAATCAGCATATTATCCACATAGAGTATCAAAATCATAAGGCTACCATCATGAGCCTTCTTCCTATATAAACATGGATCCATATCACTATGGGAATATCCTTGTGAATGCATAAAAGCATCAAACTTGTAGTACCATTCCCTAGGTGTCTGCTTAAGGCCATAAAGGGTCTTTCTCAATCGGCATACTAGGTGGCCTCTACCAGGTTTTGCAAAGCTCTTAGGCTGCTCCATGTAGATCTCATCATGCAAGTCCCCATAAAGAAAAGCCATATTGATATCCATTTGATAAAGATACAAGTCAAGCTAAGCAATCAAAGCTAGTATAAGTGTAGGGTAGTCATTTTTACAACAAGACAAAAGACTTCATCAAAGTCCACACCATACTCCTGCTTGAAGCCCTTAGCAACCAATCTGACCTTGTATGCCGGCTTGAGGCGTCTAAGAGTACTTTTCAACTTGTACACCCACTTGCATGGCAAAGTATGCTTTCCACTAGACCAAGGAATCAAATCAAATTCCACGTATGATTTTTCTATAGTGAGTCATACTTTGACTGCATGGCCCTCTCCCAAGAGTGACTATCACCTCTGCGCATGGCCTCATCATAAGTAAAAGACTCGCCAATATCTGCCACCATAATATAATCCATAGAGGGCGCAAACCACTCAAGCTGTCGTCTATCTCTAGTAGGCTGCCTCAAAACAGGCTGTGAGGTCTTTACATCCAATGGAGCATCGAGAACCTAGGCCATTGGAGCATGAACCACTGTTGTAGGATGTCTAGTTGGCTATACAATAGCAGGAGGCTCCTCCTAAAATGTCACCCTATGTACCTCAACGACATGCTCAAGATGCTTATGCATTTTCTCCTTATAAAAAACAACATCATGGTTGTGGATAACCTTCCGAGTGCTTGCGGATCCATAGGCGATAGTCCATCCCACCTGCATCTCCATAACCAAGAAAGATGTATTTCACAAACTTAGGATCCAGCTTATTGTGCTTATCCTTGGGAATATGGCAGATAGACTCATAACCAAAGACACGTAAATGAGTATATGATGGAGGTTTACCAAACCATACCTCCTCTGCAACTTGATAGTCAAGAGCAGTACACACAGACCGATTAATCAAGTAGCAATGGTAATTGCCTTAGTCCTAAAATGTTGTGGTGTTGTCTCCTTTGGTGATTCCTCATGGAAGATTATCCGTGGGAATCTTGTCATTGCACGTGGTGCTAAGTTGTACTCTCTACCCCTTGCTTGTATCTAGTTCAGTTGACTATGTTTTGGTAGTGGATACAGTTCCACATGTATCTCTTTGACATCGTTGCCTTGGGTACATGTCTTTAAAAGGAATGAAAATGCTTACCCATTTGCAATATCTTGCATCCCTTGACTATCAATGTTTTGAGTCTTGTGATCATTGTTTATATGGTAGGCAGACACATAATACACATAAAAAGTTTGGTGTGATATGTATGGGTAGGCCTTTGGCTCTTGTTCATTTGGATGTACGTGGTCCCATGCCCTGCAATTCATTAGGTAGCGTGAAGTATTTCATTACCTTCATTGATGACTATATATATAAGGTCTGGGTATACCCTATTAAGCAAAAATTGGAAGTCTAGGCTATATTTCTGTGTTGGCTTGCTCTTGTTGAGAACTAGTTTGGGTATAGGCTGAAATGCCTAAGGTCGGCTAAGGTCGGATAATGGGAATAAGGATGTATCTAAAGCCTTTGAGTAGTTTTGTGACAAGAGGAGTATTAAGCATTAGTTGACCGCCCCGTACACCACACCCCAGAATGGTATGGCTAAGTGTATGAATAGAACAATTCAAGAGCAATTTCGTAGCCAGAGACCGGTTTACCTGCATCATCCAAGGTGCTAGTAGAGATAAGGCTCTTTGTGAGGGCCATTACATGACATACATCATTAAGAGTGAACATGCTACCTGAACCCATAAGTCCCATGTGGACTACTCATCAGAGACAACATTATAGAAAACCTACTTGGAGAGGGACAAAATAATCATGGACTTACATAGCTCATCCAATTCAGCCCAATCATCTACATCAATACGTTCAGGCTTGACACCCTCATGTTTCGAAGGCTTAATTTGCATTTTCTATACTAAAACTTGCCAAATTTGGGCCTTCCAATAGTTGTAGTTGGTGCCATCTAACTTGTCAATGTTAAAGATAGCACTGTCATGAGAACCACCAGCCATGATGAGACCAAGCAAGTGTATAAAAAGGCAAAACAGGCTGCTGTAATAACCTGCAAATCAGCCCCAAAACCATTGCCAAATCAAGCTGAAAACAAGGGGTAGTGCCAAAATAATGAGCTATCCAAAAACTCAAACCCAAGTGACTGCCCTCAAATAGAAAGCATAGAACTGAAATGACAAGTTGCTGTAATAAGTTGTAGCAATATGCAAACAATCAACTATGTGCAACCAAGAAAAGAAAAGCCAAGAACAACTGGCACTGAAGGCTGTCACAACTGTAGTGTGTCAAAAATCATACATGCAAGAGGCATAGATGTCATGCATAGGGTAGGTCTCAAGGTAAATGAAGAGAACTACTAGATGCATAACCTACTGAGCAAGGCTCAATACATAACCCAGAAGCATATAAATACTAATGATAACACTCTGATAGACATAAGTGCCAAGTCCAAGACAAAAGATCAAATCAGCCCATGATAGGGTAACTACATCCAATGAGTATCAAGAGACCATGCACATGTCACAATGAGTCCCACTGTCTCAATGTAATATTGTAATGTGCTCTATAGTCCATCCAAGTGTCAAGTAGTAGCTCCCGCCACAACAAATGTCAAATGCTAGACGAGCAAGAAAAGCTCAAAACCTCATGTGAGTGGCATCCATACATCCAAGCTCCAAGTAACAAACATTAAGAGCATCAAATCCAATGCAGTCGGCAAAGCTCTGACTATAGCATCTAATGAGGTAAATGACAGCCAATGTCAAGTGTCCAAGCTCCAAGATAGCTCAAGTACAAGTCAAATGCGAAGCTCAATGTCCATCATAACACAACCAAGAATGTAGCATCCATATCAAAATACATCTAACAAATGGCTCATGTATCATCCAATGATTATAGGCATGAAGTGTAATGAATGCTTGCTGTGAGAAATGACAATCAAAGTCAATAAGACCGACCTTTAATCTCAGCCCAAGAGCATATGCCGGAAGCATAGCCAAGTATGTGGCATCAACCATAGACATCAGTGTAGCATGCCGAGTAGTTGGTAAGCATCAATGAGCATTAGGCATGAAGTTTCTTTGACAAAATAGCATTCATCCCTGCTAATTACAGTAGTGAAAACCTTTGTAAAACTGAACAAATGAGTGCTCAAATCAGTCCAATAGCATTCCAAGACATTGACATAGCATCCCCTGTTAAGAAACCCACTTCTTCAGTTCACACACTTCATTTAGGGTTTCGCACTGATAGCCCCAAAAAGGGCTGGTGTCCACATTTTGGCCACTTTTTCAGTGGACACCCACACAGTGGTGCACCACCTAGATAGCTTCTGCCTATAAATAGACAGTCACTTCATTCACTCCCACCATCTCTCTTTTTAGTCATTCTTGACCACCTTCTTCGGTCAACACCATCACTTCCCTTCTCTCACCAGCACCTTCCACTATCCTCACACCCCCTTCAGCAGGACATTGCGGTTCATGGCTTGTGGCTGCCTTCACCCTTCTTTGTCTGCTTCAAGCGACTTGTTCCACTTGGTGTCACCATCTTCCACCTGGCGTCACCATCATTTGCTTGGCGTCGACACTCTTTTCCATCAGGCTCCACCTTCACCTGCGTTTTTCAATGTGGAGGTCTTCTCCTTGCCTGGCATCATTATCTCCAGCTTGGCGCCAGCATCCTAGCCTTTGGCGATAGTCTACATCACCGAGCGCCAGTGATTTCATCACTCGTCTATCATAAGGGCTACTGGGACCTAGGTTTTTGCAACTTGGCTCCTCCTCCATCACTTGGTATCACTTGTCTGTCATAGGGATTGTTGGGATCTCCGTTTTGGTAGCATGCCTTCTCCTCCATCAGCTAGCGTCACTCGTCTGTCACAAAGGCTATTGGGACCTGCATTTTTGCAGCTTGGCTCATCCTCCATCATCTGGCATCATCACTATCCACTTGGCGTCAACATATGGGCTGCTCACCCTACATTTGATAGCTCCGACACTCAAGGATTTGCGTTTTGTTGCCCAGGTCGCTCCCCGGCATCAGAGGACTGCGATTCGCTCCCTTGACAACTGGTGATCATCTTCCATATCTCCAACAACATTAGAGAACCACGGTTCACTCCCTCGACAATTTTCTTTCACCTTCTAGTGATTACTTCAATAAACGACTGCCCAAAGGATTGCATTTCGCTCCCTTCACTATTGTGTAAATTTCCTGTAGGTACTGCCGCTTGATTCAAACAAGATAGTGTAGTTACCTTTTGACCTTTGGCTCCACTGTATCAAGCTTTCTTCTCATAGCATGATTCAGTACATCATCACTATGTTTTTCTTGTGTTTTTTAGTTTCTCTTCTCTCTCATTGTTTGCCGTACACACTCTGTGTTACTCCTTGCAAACTCTACTATCTCTCTGCACTATCGCTTATTTTGACATGGTATTAGAGCATACCTATTAATTTTGACATGGTATCAAAGCATAAGAGCTCGGAGGGTTGAAGACTCCATTTATCAGAGAAGGCACACACAAGTTGCGGGTTCGGCATCATCTACTGATTTTCCCCTTCATTTTTGCTAAATCACCAAGAGATAGAGATATCTTTCTCTTCCTCTCCCACCCACCCTCCCTCCCTTTTACAAGTTGATACTTTAGTGCTATGACTTCTCCACAGGCAGATGGACAAACCACTGGGTGCTCCTTTTCTAGCCTCATTGATGCTTGCCACCATGGATCTTTGCTCCCCACCTCATCGAAGTATATGCATCTACCCCCAAGAACTCATTGTGCCACCTCTCCCTTCTGGGACATAGAGTTTATTCTGCTTTGGCTTTTAGCTTTTTATACTCAAAGCAATAATAGGCATCCGATGCGCACTAAGCCCTTTCGAGCCACAGGAGGATCGACTGGTACCACGGCCTCCTTGCGACTGCCACAATGTGCTACAGAGGTTGCTTCTTCTTCTACAGTTTTAGAAATGCCACCTTGATAACCTGCATTCTACAGTCCGCTCCCCTGAGAAGAACGATTGTTGGATATCCTCCCCTTGGTAATCCGCTCCTTTAGAACATAGTGGTTGTTTGACCCCTTCTATTACTTCGGCTCTACAGTCTGCTCCACTAAGAAACAGTGATTGTTGCCCACTATTAGCTCAACATGAGCCTCACCTTTCCCCACCCTCGACTACTCAGGTTCAAGAGGCCACCTCTGGGAGTTCTTCAATATCTTTGATACCCCAAATATCTTCTTCTGCATGATCGATAGCCCACCCTTCGTCATCACAGGAATTAGAGTCCGTGATCCATGAGTTTTAAGATTCCCTATCTCTTGCAAAGGGGGATTTAAAGGGGGGATGTACTCTCTTTATCCTCAGAGGGGGCTTCTACTTGTTTGGCTTCAGAGGGGGGCCCTGTGTCTCCATCCTCAAGGGGGGACACCTCCTCATCATGAAGTTCGTCACCTGCCATTTACTCTTTGGGGAGAGTTGTCTTCGTGCAATTATAGTAGGAGACCCAGGATCTTCAAAGACCACCTAGATCGAGGCATTGGAGGTTCAGCCGCGACTTGCTGATGAGGTCTTTGAATTCCTTCTAGTATGGAGTTATGGAGCTAGTGGCTTCTCTCCCAAGGTGGAGTTACATTCTACAGTTCATCCTGTCTACTGTTCCTTACTACAGGTTATCTTTCAAGTGGAAACCTTAGATCTCTGGGATCCTCTTCTTCTTCATCATATCTCTCTTCGCTCCTCTTTCTTCATCCCTTTTTGGGCCTGAGAGGGGGTGTTGAGAAACCCATGTCTTTTGTTCACACACTTCATTTAGGGTTTTGTACTAACGGCCCCAAAAAGGGATGGTGTCCACACACTTCATTTAGGGTTTCGTATTGACAGCCCCACAAAGGGCTGGTGTCCACATTTTGGCCACTTTTTCAGTGGGCGCCCACACAGTGGTACACCACCCTAGTCACCTTATGTCTATGAATAGGCGGTCACTTCATTCACTCCTACCACCTCTCTCTTCAATCATTCTTGACCACCTTCTTTGATCATCACCACCACTTTCCTTCTCTCACCAGCCCCTTCCACTACCCTCATATCCCTTCAGGAGGACATTCCGGTTCATGACTCGTAGCTACATTCACCCTTCCTCTTCTGCTTTGTGTTTGGAGCATCTTCTACCTAGTGTCACCATCATCTGCTTGGTGTCAGCACCCTTTTTCATCAAGCTCCACTTTCACCTGCGTTTTTCAGTGTGGAGATCTTCTCCTTGCATGGCGTACTTGTCTACCACTAGGGCTACTAGAACCTATGTTTTTGTAGCCTAGCTCCTCCTCCATCACATGGCATTACTCGCTTGTCATAGGGGCTATATGGACTTGTGTTTTTGTAGCCCAATTTCTTCTCCATCACTTGGTGTCACTTGTCTCACAAAGGCTGCTCGGACGTACGTTTTTGCAGCCCGGCTCATCCTCCACCATCTGGCGTCATCATTATCCACCCAGCGTCAATATCTGGGCTGCTCTCCTTGCCTTTGACAGCTTTGACACCCTGGGATTTGCATTTTGCTGCCCAGGTCACTCCCTGGCATCAAAGGACTCCAATTTTCTCCCTTGACAGTTGATGATCATCTTCCACATCTCCAACAGCATTAGAGGAATATGGTCCACTCCCTCGACAGCTGTCTTTTACCTTCCAGTGATTACTTTGATAGTCCACTGTCCGGAGGACTGCATTTCGCTCCCTTCACTCTGCAAATTTCCCATAGGTGCTATTACCCGATTCAGACATGACAATGCAGTTATCTTTTGAGCTGCGGCTCCACTGTATCAGCTTTCCTCTCATAGTATGATTTAGTGCATCATCACCGTGTTTTTCTTGTGTTTCTGAGTTTCTCTTCTCTCTTAATGTTTGTCATACACACTCTATGTTACTTCCCAGAATCCCTACTATCTTTCTGCAATGTTGCTTATTTGGACATGGTATCAAGGTATAGCTATTATTTTTTACATCCCTGAGTGATCCGGCATCAAATAGACATCTCGAGAAGCATAAGTGACCTCCAGAAAATGAGGAAAGGGCAAGCCAAATTGTCATAAATTGTGAGCTAATGGCTGAAACTAATGCCAAAAGGTATCGGGTATGAGGCTAAGTAATGAGCAATGCCAAGAGCTGGAGATGAGGTGGGATGGATCAAATCTGAGCAGGAAGGACGGCAGCCCAGTCAGCACAAATTGCGTCTGCTATCTTGGGCTCCTGCCTTGAGTTTACTACTGCTGGTTGTGTTGATGCCATTGAGGCACAAGGGAAGCTCAATGAAGCTATGGAACATGCCTAGATAAGCTCGAAAGCAAGTGAACCATAATACATACCACTTCAAGCTGAGCAATGACTGCTATGAAGACTATGAATTGTAGGTATTCTCCACGCTCTTGAGGAAGATGGCTCTGATACCAATTGAAGGGAGTGAGCCGCCCTGAAGTGGACACTTGGAGCGGAAGCAAGAGCTATGGTGAAAGGAGAAAGAGCAAGAGAGAGAGACACAAGATGTGAGAACTCCAATAGTGACAATGTGTGACCGGCCTTCTCTTTATTCAAATGTCATTGACATAATAAAGAATGAAGTGACAGTGGTGGGCACCCTGTCAAAAGATGACGTACCAGCGAGAGAATAGGATTTGCGGAGAGGAACATAGAGTGAACTCGGGAAACATGGAGAAGAGAAGGGAAGAGAGAAGAAACTGTGATGAATGGAATGATGAAGACTTGAAGCATGGAGTGAATGTGATACAGGGGAAGAAGGGTGCCGTAGCACAAGGAAGATGATGAAGATAGCCACGAATCACGAACCGCAATGTCCTCCTGAAGGGGTGTGAGGGTAGTGGAGAGGCTAGAGAGAAGAGGTGACGAACTGAATGAATCAGCCATAAGGAATGAGTGAGAGAGTGGCCTATAAATAGGCACAGTCAGTCTAAGATGGCGCTCCTTTTTGGGGCTGCAAACCCTAAACGCAAAACGTAGAAACACAAAAACGCAAACTGTGGGTGAAGGGTTTCTCAACACCCACCACCTACACGGTACAGATGTGTGGGTAACTAATACATGGTGCAGGTACTGTCAGTGTAACTAATATATGGGCGGTTAGGCATAGGCGCCTTTACCCCCAATATATAGGGGTGCATATTGACTAGAAGTGGCCCCTCCTTAAGTCCCCTACTCTTAGCAAGGAGCTACTTGGCTCCTACCACATCAATGTTGGACTCTAATGGATCCATCATCATCCATTGTAGGAATATATCGGCTAAGGTTATGTTGTGACAATAATTTGCCCAAGTAGTGTGGCATTTCGAGTTATCTACCATCATCTGCAATTCTATAGGTAGTTTTTTTATGTTAGCAACTAACTTCTCCTTCCATACTCCTATGCCAATCACAATATCTAAAAAGGATGTTGTAGACAAGATCACAAAGCTCAAAAATGAAGCGAAAGAATGGAAGAACGAGAAAGAAGCCATGTTAATGGAAATCCAACGACTAAAAGAGGAGATTGTGGCACTAAAAAGCACTAGAAAGAGGAAGGGGAGATCCGAGAGAATGCAATCATTGCCATAAAGGAGGAAATATCTAAGGTGGTGGATGTTAAGATTGAGGCCACACAACAAGGGTGGGTAGAGGTAGTGAAGAAGAACATAAAAAAGGAGGTGGAAAAAGACAATCAAAAGGAGGAGGTGCACATCATCAACACAATGCTTAAAGAAGAGAGAAGGAGACAAGCAAGGTGATTGAATGTAAGGGTAAACAACATACCTAACAAGGAGGGCTTATTGCCCAAGAAGGATGGTAAGCATCTATGCATACACTTCGGATACAAAGTGGAAGATGCACTTCCTTTACCGAAGGAACTACAAAAGCACACACTCATCTTGAGGTTGTGAGATATGTGAAGAAAATACCCTAACACACAAACACAAATAACATCGTACAACAAAGCACAGACTTATAGAAAAACACCATTAGGGTTAGAGTAAATCAGAGACAATGAACACAGAGAATGAATGAAATGATATGACTATTAAATATACAATGCTCATGCAGCAAATACACTATGCACTGAATGAATACTGTATCTCGAACTCTTGTATCTTAAGAATTAGGATAGGGGTAATGAGTTGGAGAGTGTCGTACTCCGAACGAATTCTGAATCACAGCAAGGCAACCTCCGGATGTTGAACACCAACAAACACAGCCAAGGAAGGTTGGATTTGATGCAAAGGGCAGTCTAGAGAGAGAGACTAAAAACGCAAGTGAGGAGAGAGAAAGACTAAAAACACAAGTGAGGAGAGAGAAAACAGCAAATGCAAGCTGCATGAGAGAGAAAATAGTTGCGATAGGCTAAGGAGAGGATGGCAACAGCTGGAGGAGAGAGAAAATCTGCAAGGCGGCAGCAGCTGGGGCTTGCAAACGCAGCAATATGTTGACGTGGCAGGTTGTACGACAGCTAGATGATAGACAGTAGTAATCTCCTCGCTAAAAACAGCAGCAAACTAATGACAGAAGGTTGGAAACATGCGCCAGATGAGTGAAGACTGCAATGGACAGCTTGGACTGTGATGTCCTCTGCGAACGGGGTGTGGGCACCAAGTTGAAAACACCTGAAACCTGCAAAAACGAGATTAGGGCTGAATGGAGGGCAGCATACCCATTTATAGAAAGTTTGGGACCTCCCAAGTGGATTTGTGCTTATGGGATACAGCCACTCTCTAGGAACGCATTTCTTTTAAATAAACAAGGTTTCTTCCTTAATTAAGCCTGTTTTGGGGCTGTTTAAGTGAAGCTAATGCATTTTTAGCTCAACAAGATGAGATGGAGAGGATGGCTTTTCATGAGGAAGAAGGCAGTACTACACAGACTCCAGGGGATCCCATATACTTGGATGATGATCTTACCAAGATGCAGGAGGAGCATAGATATGTGAGTATCCCCAAAATAATATGGAAAGGAGGCACAATATTGGAATATATACCATTTATTCGTGAGCAGATATATAGCCACAACATGGCACAGACTATGGGAGCCACATTGCCCCACATCCATTGGTGACCGGGAGATATGGCACTCATATGCAAAGGGACTATATGATGTACCACACAAGCCATTGATTCCTCACCTGGCAGAGCTTTGTCCTGCCACATCCACCTTCTTCACACATGATAGTGAGGAGAGTGATAGAGTACTTACAACATGGACAATCCATAGATCACATAGGTACATAGGGTGAGCACTTGGAAATTTTGACTCCTCTCCTTGCTTTTAGGTTCAACAAGGCTCTAGTGGAAGGCTTCCTAGATGAGTGGACCATGCATGCCATCTTGCCTATCTACAAGTTTGCTAGTCCCCTAGATCCTGATAACTACAAGACCATCATTGTGGGCCACACATTGGCTAAGATATATGGAGCAATGATGGGGACAGAGCTCAGTGCATATGCAGAGAGAGGGAGTTTGAGGGTGGTAGTAGATTAGGTTGGATTCTGACGGAGTTTCTCTACACTTGACTACATCTTCACCCTAAGAGGCATGAGTGAATAGGCGAAAGTAAGGAAGAAGAGACTCTATTGTTGCTTTGTGGATTTCCGCAAAGCAAAATGAGATGTCCAGGAGGACTCTCAGGCATGGTCTCTAGCACCATTGGAGTAAAGCAATGATGTCCCCTCTCCCTACACTCTTTGGACTCTATATCGACAAGATAAAAGACCACATCACATGAGGAGGAGATGGGGTGGAGATAGTAGGTATATTGGTCTTATGCTTTATGTTGATGATATTGTTTTGGTCTTTGAGTCACAGGAAGGGTCTACATTGACAACTCCATGTGGTTCATGACTTTTGCACACAACATGGATTGATATTAATCTTGGGGAAACCAAGATCTTGATCTTCCACACATCAGCCCCAGTGATGAGGAGATCATTCTTTGCCCTAGGAGTAGGACAGGTGGAGGTTGTGGACTCGTATATCTACTTTAGGGGTCACATTCACCACATTTGCAGGGAGATTCACCATGGGACAAGCAACTCAACTTATACAAGGATATGCAATATTGGCCATGATGGAGAGATAGTGCCACCAAGCACACTTCCACATGCCTTGCATATGGAGGTGGCTATTTCACAAATTGGTCACACTAGCCATGATGTATGGTGCAGCTATTTGGACCCCTACCCTAGCTACATATCTATCGACACAGATTGAGAGACCACAGACCATCATGCTCTCATGGATGATCCGCAACAAATTATTAGTACCGCATGAGATCATTAGAGCTGAGTTTGTTATACCCCCTATGATGATGGAGGCCCTTTTTTAGACCATCAACTTCATACACACAGTATGTGACATGCACCCAGCAGACTACCTATGAGAGCCTTCAAGGCCTCTAGGTAGCTAGCTTAGGCAAGACATGAGACTTCATGGTATGCACAGGTCAAGTAGTGGCTCATAGGATACGGGATCGACATGGACTACCTCTCCACCTTTTAGTATGACCCAGACCCCCCCCTTCATACACGCCTCCCACACTAAGAGGAGCTTAGTTATGCCATAGGACCTTTACTAGCTGCACATATAGCATACATGGACTTCATCTTGGGAGCCCCTTCCCCCTGAAGATGTCATACTATAGGGATCACTTTATGAGGACTATAGTAGATGGTTTCATTGAGAGACCTAGGTACCTGGATGTATACATGCCTCATGAGATGCGGGTATCAGCAAATGTAGAACCTATAGCATAGTCGGAGATAGACAGCCCAGGCTAGTTGGAGGAGATATCTCCCTTAGACTAGTCAAGGACTCCCTGGACCAGTGCCACTTGGGCCACTTTCTAGTCGAGATTTGGAGGCTCCACACACCATTACTACAGGCAAGCACTAAATAGAGAGCGGGGTGCTAGTCACAGCTTACTAATTTCTTCTAGACAATGACCACACACACAACACCTACACAGAGAGGGTTGACAATCCAGAGAGTTGAGGAGATCAGAGCAGCATGCCAACTGTGGATACAGGGGTGCAAGACGCAAATGCTATTTGACAGAGTTGAAGAACCAGCCCAGATGCTACCCCTGTACTATTTCATCAAGGATGCATGATATACTCTACCCATTGATCCTAAAATGGGTGGAACTAGAATTTTGTCTATTATTCAACCACACAACTAGATATGCACTATTGATCCTCGTGTTATATCCCTATATGGGCATTATTTTGTCTTGTACATCACCTTATCCCCTGTTCATAGTATATCATTGATTGTCCCTTAGCACATCACACTTTGATATTTAGTGATGATCAGCATTGTACATGGTTTTGTCTCATAGGCCAAGTTCAGCCTTAGAAGATGTCAACATATCTTTATTTCTTGACGTCAATATATCTTTGTTTCTTTCTTTCTCATATTTGAACCACCAAGATGCCAAGACTACCTGGCAGCAGAATGCCCAACTTATGTTGATCAGTGGACTGCAGGCAAGACATTGCAAAATGGTGGGAGATACAACTTCGCAAAATCTGGAAATATGAATTTTCTTCAAAACAGAAGGCTATCTCTTGGACATGCTTGATTAGAGCATTTCCAAGGAACAAAGCTGGTTGAGTGTTGACCTCATTGTCTCGATGCTCTCAGCCTACAAAGATAGCATGACACCTACTTTGGTGCTGGTCAGAGTTGGACTTACATTGGGTGCTTTGGACAATATGGAAAGCAAGGAATCATATATTTCTTATAGCCTAGCATTTTTCTGTCTATAATTTTGTTTGTATATCATTGCAGCCATCCCTATAGGATAGCTACTATGTCGCTGATACGCAAAGTTCTCACATGGTTGTATGTTACCATTGTCCACAAAATGTGTGTGCACGGGTGTGCGCCCACAAAATTTAGACTGCAATCAAAAGATCCAATACTGTCCATGGTGCACCTACACAACACAAGTGAGATGTCCTCACCACCCTCTCGCCAATTGTACATGATCCGATATTGGATTATAAGGGAAAATTTGAGTCAAATCACGTGCTTAGATCCTTTTATCTGTGCCTTTGAAGTTGAAACACAGGTGTTGTTAGGCACATCGTTTGATTACATTGTTCCTTTCCTTGCTACTTTGATTTTTTGCTTTTTGTATTTCAGGATAAGACGTTCCATTAAGTTTTACAGGGGCTTACTTGAATATGATGTGGAAAAGCGAAGAAAAACACTTTGTTTTCATTGAGAAAGGGAAGAAAGAACATTAAGACATACTGAAGAATTCATGGGACAAGACAAGCAAATATAAAAATGATGTTTGTTAGAAGTTCATTGCAGCAATTCCTACATGATAGCTGATATGTTGGTGATATGCATTACCATTTTTTTTTACACCGCTTTGAATTACCCTTGCTTTGAGGAATATCCCCTTGTACATTGAGGAATTAAAGAGAAATTGTTTCACAAAAAAGTGCATGTGTGCACATGCCCCCAAGTTTTAGAATGCTCCATTACCATTATGTTCCACCTACCCAACAAAAGTGAGACGCCCTCACCCCCCTCTTGCCCATTCTACATGATCCGATGGATTATAAACGGCATCTTAGAGTCAAGTCACAGGTTGGATCCTTCTATGTGTGCCTCTGTAGTTAAACATGGGTATTTTTAGGCATGTTCTGGAAATAGTTTTGAGGAAAGTAAAATCAATTCAGCATGGCCCTGATTCATGAGATGACCTAGAGTTGTGTGATTGGCTACCATAAAGGTTGAAAATCTAAAGAGAAAGCCTATGACCACTCTACCATTGAGGTTGAAACCTTGAGAGTTGATCCTAGAGAATAGATTTAGATTGAGAGATTGGCATACAGGTCATTTGAGTTTTAAAAGAGTTCAAATCAATATTCTCAATTGAGACCATTGAATGCATTGTATCTTGCTACTTCATTATTTTGCTTAACCTATAAGACATTCCATTGAATTTTTATATTTGCTTGTCTTATACCATGGAGTCTCCAGTACGTGTTTTCTTTCTTTTCTGAATCAAAACAAAGTGTATTTCTTCCCTTTCCCATATCATATCGAAGCATATCCTTCTAAAATTTTCACCTTGTGAATCTGTTAGAGTTGAACCTGCATGTGCTACTTGACAAGACACTCGAAATGCTTCTAACAAGTATAGACCACCGAATCAAAAGAGCAAAAAGTAAAATGACAGTTAGAATAGCCTTTTCGAATCCGTCCACAAACACAAAAAGACAAAAAGGAGAGAAATCAATGTAGCAGCCAGATAGCTTGATTCACCATCCTTTCTGCAAACCAACTTTACATTGAAAATTGGCATTCGTTTTTATTTGTTCAAGAGTATATACATCTGTGCATTTGAAATGTCATTTACACAAAGAAAGTAATCAACTTTACCTGCAAAACAAGGGATGATGTTATGAACCCAAATGCATACTCCCCCACACGTGGGTGTCTAATTATTGCTACTTCTTTAAAAGCTTGTGAATTTTGATCTGCATTATACAATGAAAACAAAAAAAGTGGAGAACTTATAATCCCAAGTACTTCACACATCAACACTTCAAGCATACATGTTAAGAATTAAAAGTGATGTTTTCAAACCTCCTTGTTCATGAGAAGGATCATAAAGTTATTAAACGAGCTTTGCAAAAAACAAAATTATCTGAATTTTGTTCTTACAGCATACATCCCATCATAAATATTACAAACATTGCTTGGAATAAAAGACCAAACAAGAATAAAGGAAAGCAAAATGGACTTTGCCTCATTATTCCCTGGTGTGATCCGTTGAGCTCGTAAAATAGCCAGTGCTATTATATTAGTAATATAAAATCAAATCAAAGGCAAAAAGAAATCATCAAAACCTCCTGCAAAATAGCTGAAATACCCAGCTGACTTTCACGCCTTAGCAGAATGGCTGCCCTAAGGGCTGTAGAAGTGGAAGGCTTGAAGCGCAAGGACACCCACCCACCCACCCTTACTATTAGAACTTGAAGGCAAATAGTATTGCATCTAGCATAGATTGTAACGTACATTCCATAATCCATAATCCATAATGTCATAAGTTTGTGCCATTGACTTTTCACTACATGCGAAACTACTTTACTAGTAATTAAGTTGAACAGTGACACAATGCTAATCGATAGGGTATCTATATATGCAAGTACCAATATGCTTAGAAGTATCTACAAAGTCTATGATGTGCCGTGAATATGGTGGATCCCAAGTTGACCACTCTTGTGATGAAGGATAAGAGTTAGTATGCATAGATGCAAGGAGATTTTCGTCCTTGGATGGGCACCTCTAAAAAAAACGTTTTCCCCTCATCTAAAGCACTTTGTTCACAAAAACACAATGCCAAAGCACGATTTATGCAAGGGGTGATGCAAAGTGTCATGCTCAAATAGAATGCAATGGAATAGTGCCACTTGGACAATGCTCTCATAGAGGAATTGTTCACTTGCCATAGTACCCTTCTACAATCATGATCATCAAGATGCAAACGGATGATGATAACAAATACAAATGCAGTTGATAGGATAGGGATCAAAATCTTGTAAGTTCCAAGAGAAGAAGCTGCCCCCTCTTTGTTGAGAAACCACTTCTTCAATTCACACACTTCCTTTTAGGGTTTCTCATTGACAGCCCCAAAAAGGGCTGGTGTCCACATTTTGGCCACTTTTTCAATGGGTGCCCACATAGTGGTGCACCACCCTAGATAGCTTATGCCTATAAATAGGTAGTCACTTCATTCATTCACCATCCCCACCACTCTTCACTCATTCTTCACCCCTCTTTCTCCGTCATTAAACACCCTTCACTTCTCTCACCAACCCCTTCCATTGCCCTCACACCTCTTCAGGACATTGTGGTTCATGGTTCATGGCTGCCTTCACCCTTCCTCTCCTGCTTCAAGCGCCCTGTTCCAACATCAAGCTTTGCGTTTGGAGCATCCTCCACCTGGTGTCACCATCATCTGCTTGGTGTCAGTAGCCTTTTCCATCAGGCTCCACCTTCACCTGCGTTTTTCAAAATGGAGATCTTCTCCTTGCATATCATCATCATCTCCACCTTGGCATCAGTATCCTAGCCTCTAGCAATAGTCTACATCGGCGAGCATTAGTGATTTCATCACTCATCTATCACAGGGGCTGTTGGGACCTATGTTTTTGCATCCTAGCTTCTCCTCCATCACCTAGTGTCACTCGTCTATCACAGGGGCTGCTCAAACTTGCTTTTTTGCAGCCTAGCTCCTCCTCCATCACCTGGCATCACTCATTTGTTACAAAGGCTGCTGGGACTTACATTTTTGCGGCCTCGCCTAGGACTTACGCTTTTGCAGCCTGGCCTGGGACTTATGTTTTTGCAGCTTGGCTCATTCTCCATCATTTGGCATCATCATTATCTACCTAGCATTAGCATTCGGACTGCTCTCTCTGCATTTGACAGCTCTGATACTCTAGGATTTGTGTTTTGCTACCTAGATCACTCCTCGGCATCAAAGAACTGTAGTTTCGATACCTAGTGATTATCTTCTACATCTCTGACAGCATCAGAGGACTGTGGTTTGCTCCCTCGATAACTATTCTTCACCTTTGAGTGATTCCTTCAATAGCCCACTGCCCGAAGAAGTTTCACTCCCTTCGTTGTGCAGATTCCCACAAGTGCTGCTACCTGATTCATACAGGACACTGCAATTATCTTTTGAGCTTCAGCTCCGTTGTATCAGCTTTTCTTCTCATAGTATGATTCAATGCATCATTGCCATGTTCTTCTTGTGTTTCTGAGTTTCTCTTTCCTCTCAATGTTTGCCGTACAGACTCTATGTTACTCCCCGCAAACCCTATTGTCTCTTTGCACTGTTGCTTATTTTGACATGGTATTAGAGCATACCTGTTATTTTTGACACACTCACCATTGGAGGGTGTAAGGGAAAGTTGTGGGTACCCCCTATTCCCATCATGGTGATGTTGAAGGGAAGGGAGCACCCACTCAGATCTATGGATGAAGGTACTTAAGGATTGGTCAATTGACTTGTTTGGTCACGATGCCTACAAAATTATTTGATGATGATACGAACTCTAGGCCTATAGTGCTTAGCTCTACCTACTCTCTGGTAAAATGGTAGTCCATGCCAATATACTTCGTCTTCGAATTGATGATGGGATTACCAGCTAATGCAATAGCACTCCGGTTGTCATAGTACATCATAGCCAGTGTAGTGAATGAACATTAAGACTACTAGTAAACTCCCTAGATAGATGGCCTTAGTGGTGCCATTGTAGAGATCTCAATACTCAACCTCAGCAATGGAGGCAATAACCATCTCTTGTTCACTGTTTGACTAAACAATTTGAGCCATGTCAAAAGAAAAAATAAAGCCACCATGGGAATGCCAACTATCAAGGTCTCCTACCCAATCAAACTCAATATACACCTATAAAATCAAACCTTTACCCAAATGTAAGTCAAAAAAATAAGTATACTTAACATATATTATTACATGCAAACATGCAATCCAATATGAGAGTTTGGGTGCATTCAAATACTAACTGAGCAATGAAACTGAATAAACTAAATCATATAGCTTCTTCCTTTTCTCCATGGTATTCTTCTTCTTTAATAGCAGCTAGATAGGCCTTTTGAGACCTCTTCTTGGCATGACATAATCATACTTCTGTGGTATATTAGTTGTAGCTCCAAGTAGAGTTCTAAGGTTGGAGTGACAAGAAAATACCTTCTGGAGTTCAGATATCAATTGAAAGGATGAGCTACTGGTAATGAGAGCTTGGGTGGTACATATCTATGCAAAATCATCCTCTCGTTGGACATATACTTCTTGCCTGTCCTCTACAATTTCAGCAGAGCAGAGCATTGATGACTGTCAAATCTACCATGTCAGCTTCTAAAAAATAAGAGCTTTCCCATCACAAAATGACAAGTATGCTCATCAAAAGATTGTGCATGAGAATCCTTAGAAAGTTTCATGGTGGAATTAAGAGGTGTGGCTATGTATAAAAATTCCATTTCCTCTACTGAGATATAAAAATTTCATTTCCATGACGGACTACCTCTATGCCCAAGAAATATGATAGTTGACCAAGGTCAATCATTTCAAATGTGAAGCAAAGTTTGGCCTTTATATCTACTATAGTGGAAAAATTTGAGCTAGTGATAATCAATAGATCATCAATATATAATAGAATATAGTTGCCCCTCTCTAAAGTGATTTTTATGTATAAATTCCGATCGTAAGGGGTAAAATGGTCGCCATGTAATTTAAGAAAGTCATTCACTATAGATCCAAAAATGTGGTGCTTGATTCAGCCCATAAAAAGATTTTGGCAAACCAAAGAACTTATCTTTATAGTTGAAAAGAGGTAATGCTAGAGGCTGATCCACATAGACTTCCTTCTCCAAATAATCATTCAAGAAGGCACTTTGACATCCATTTGAAGGATAGGCCAATTGTAATGGGCAGCTAAGACAACTGACAAACCGAATAATGTCAACCGTGCTATAGATGCAAAGGTCTCCTCATAATCAATATCATACTTTTGTCGAAACCTTTGTACCACAAGGTGAGCCTTCTATTTATCCAAAGTTTCATCAGCTTTCAATTTAGTGTGAAAGATCCACTTTGTCTCAATGACCTTGTGGCTCCAACGATCCACCAAGAACCAAGTTTTGTCTCAATCAATGCTCTCAAGCTCCTTTTCCATGGCCTCTCACCATTGAGGATACTTTGGAGCATCTTGCCAATTGTTCGGCTTTGATTGCACTACGTAATTTGTCGTAGAGACAAACACAAATGAAGCAATGGGCATGAGCCTAGCAAACCTTCTAGTTTCCTGCAAGATAGAATGGGTGGAAAGATCCCTGAATCCCACATGGTTTATTGGTACCAGCAAGGTAATAAGTCTAAAGGAGAAGGCCTAGGACTAAAGACTCTATGGGCAAGTTAGCAGCAAGAAGAAGATGAGACGCTATTGAGCTAAAATGCATTACATGTTGATTAGCCACTTATAAAATTATTAAAACTTTCATTAAAAGAAATGCGTTCCTAGAGTGTATGTGTCACATAAACCAAAACCTAATTTGGGACATAGCCATCTATAAATAGACAGGATGCCCACCACTCAGTGTCAATCTCAAATTTGCAGCTTGCAGGAGCCTTCTTGCTGCTGTCCACATCCTGAATGCGGAGGATATCCCACCCGCAGGAGCTACTCAGTACTGTCTACCATTTGGTGCCTGCAATCCATCTGCTGTTAGCGACTATTACCAGCCAACCTACACTACCAGACGTCTGCCCTAGGCTGCATTTTTGCTGATCTCCTTCACCCGCTGCCCACGTTTGACCTTCATCTGCTACCATCAGCTGTCAACATCAGCGGCTACTGCTATGTTTTCAATTAGGGCTATCCCTATTGCTTGCCATGCTACCAAGATTGCTGTGTTTTGGAGTTTTCATTGTCGCCTACATTCGTACAGCTGCCAAGTAATCAGCATATTTATGATTTGCTGATCTACACACTTTGCTCGCTGTCTGTCAAACTGGTCCAACCTTCATAGGCTGCATTTGGTGCTGGTAGACACATTCGGGGCTTCGAGGTTCAGTTTTCATCTTGCATAGTGTGTTTGTTGCATTGAGCATTATATCTATTCATTCATTATTCAGATTTCATTGTCTTCTATGTTTATTGTCTCTGTGTCAACCCTAACCCTAACTATGTTTCTTTATTAGTCTATGGGTTTGTCGTATAATTATGTTGGAGAGACATGTCCTTATTCTATATCACAAGCGAGGATCTGCAGTTGATCATGGCTTATAGCAAGAGGAGTATAGAGCTAAGAAGATTAGCCCTTCGGCAAAAGCTACTCAAAGAAGATATAATTGATTATTTCTCATCAAATATTGCACATAAATTTGATAATGTTGCAAGGCCCTTAAGACATCCATCAAGGATGGACCCCCCTCTTGGAGAAAGAGATCTAGAGTATGTCCCTTACTTTCAGACTATTCCTACTACTCCAATTCAAGGTACACAAGTTTCCAGTTTTGTTCCTTCTTCTTCTTTCACTTCTTTTGCAACATTTTGGTAAAGATTAGGATGATGCTAGAGTGCCATATATTCATCATGGTAAAGATCCCAATGAAGACCCATTTTTGTATATTAATACACAAAGGGGTGACTATAGGAAATAAATTGGTAACTCTTCTTCTCCCTTTCCTTCATTGAATTTTGCTTCTCAAAGTCAAAATGAGTAAGATATTTCATCTTCTATGCATTCTGCAACATCATCATCATTTCAATTTCAATCATTTAATCAAAACCAATTTAATGCATCTTCATCATCATTCACACCACAGTTTCAAAACCCACCCATTCCAACCACTTCTTCTACTTCATCACCTCTACCATTCACCTTTTCATTTCAGACACCACATGTCATTGCACACACCACTCTAGAGGGTTCTTCAAATATAGGCATAGCCTTTAGGACCTCTACACCTTTGGTTTCGGGTGGTGCTCATGCACCTTTGGGGAGGTTCAGCCTCCACCTTACACACCTTTGGGCATGGGATCCCTACTCCTACTTACCTAGGTGTCAACCACCTGATACCACAATTTGCCTCCATGGCAATTCCTAGTGAGTCACCTAGTTATGTTGTGCCTCAGCCGATAGTTGCACAAAGTTTGAGAGTCCCCGTGGCTGCTCCACAAGGTACCTATGGATCCCTCTCCAACTTTTTCTGTCTATCCATCCTATCCCCCTCCTTATTCTTACTACCCTCCATATACTCAGACACCTCAAAGTTCTTCATTCTCATTAGCCAAGCATGCATTAATTGATAAGACTCATTTTAACAAGTCTAATGATACTACTTGGTCAAACTTGATGAGGCATATCCTTGACTCTTAGAACTTGGGGGATCTTGTCCAAGGGGGCTGCAACCTCAACCATACTTGTGCCTTGTTTTCCCAAAGGTTGTCTGCTCATGGAAGGCCAGAAATACCTTCGCTATTGTTGAGCTAATGCAAGGTCTATTATCTAAATTTCACTCTCAACTACAATACTTTGACCTAGCATCGATGCAATGGGAACACTTGACTAGCCACTATGTAGCTGAGATAGGAGCCATGGTATAAGCTTGACCATGAGCTTAAACCTTCAAAATCACTAACCGGGATGACCTTAAGGCCAATTTGGTTTATGAGTATCGACTCGTCAAATTCTCCACTACATGGGCGAGGAAGTCCCCTAATGATCATGTTACATTGTTTCTAAACAAGCTACCTAGAAAACATTTCCATTTGTGTAGCAAGTGATCTCATAGTCCACTATGTCTATGTTCTATGAATTTGAGTGTCAGCTACTACATTGCACTCGATTGTTCAATCAATTTCATAGTGTTTCCTCCACAAAGGAGGCTTTTGTTGTCTCTTCTTGAAAGGGCAACAAGGACAAGGCAACCAAAAGTAGGTATGGTGATGAGGCAAGACCCACACTACCATTGGTCAACTATCACAACCAATATCATTCTCAAGTCTAGAGGGCATGTCTGACCAGTTTGTTGGTGACATGAGGCTCATCTTGTCTCTATGCAGACATCAGAGATTTCAAGCTTAGTCCACATTTCCAAGTTACCTCCTGACAATCCAATGGTAGAGGCCCACTCTACTTAACTGAGCACATCATCTTCTATTTGGATTGTGGATAGTGGAGCCACCCACTATATGATACCAATCTAGGACATTTTTGTCCCTCGAGACTTTGCAAGAGGAAATGTTTGGTGTGTGAACAACTCCTCACAAGACCCATGGTCTAGGTCGCACTAAGTTGGATGATATATACTATATTCCCTAGCTTGGGCTCAACTTGTTTGTTTAGTAGCTTTACCAATTGGGGTGATCCGTTTTCTTTACAACAACCATAGACTCTCAGACTTGTTTAGTGATTGCTTCTGGCAAGGCACAACCTAGAAATGTTTGGTGTGCGAACAACTCCTCAGTCAAGACCCATGGTCTAGGTCACACTAAGTTGGATGATATATACTATATTCCCCAACTTGGGCTCAGCTTGTTGTTCATTTAGTAGCTTTATCGATTGGGGTGATCCGTTTTCTTTACAACAACCATAGTTAAGGCCATCGACTCTCAGACTTGTTTAGTGATTGCTTGCAGCAAGGCACAGCCTAGTGGCCTCTACATAATGACCCAATTTCTTTCCCAGTTGACCACCAAGGACTCAAAGTTCCATCACTTCAAACTTTAGCCACCATATGGGAGTCTACAAACAAGGAGTACCTTTGGCATTATCACTTTGGACACCTTAGGTATGACTCACTTTATTACCTATCACATCATTAGATAGTTGAGAGCCTTCCACACCTAAAACTATCCAAGGATGTCTATCTAGCTTGTCAGCTTGAGAAATAGTACTGCACTTTGTTTCCTTAGCAAACAATACATAGAGTTGAGGCACCTCTTAGATTGATTCATGTTGATCTTGGTACAGGGGGTTGCACAATGTCCCTCTTACCAAATACATGATCTCTCCAAGTGAGAATAAGGTTAGTTTTATGATCAAAAAACAAGGGAAAGGGTGGTAATAACCTGATTTCATACTAATTATAGCAAGAATGAAATTCACATAAACTAAAATGTAGAATTAGCACTTAATCTTAGACAATGGACAGTCTATTGGCCTCAAAACAAGCGCCTCTTTTGGTATTTCTTTATATTGTACTATGATTTGGAAGGAATACATTGAGATTCATTGAATCTCCTTCACTCTCCAAATGTCTCTTGCTGCCACAAACGATTAGTAAGCCTTTAAACCAATTTGCCCCTTGGTTTGCTCGAGGAATTGGACTTCACCATGCTCTTTGGGTGACAAATTTAGCCCCATTTTCATTGTTAACTGGTTGGCCTCTTGAATCTCCTAAAATTCTTCAATTTCCGTTGCTGAAATTCAAATCCTAGGCCTATAAATCTAAGCATGCTTCCCGAGGTGGCAGCCAAACCTAATCCTTGCTATAAACTAGAGTTTACAACATAGATTCTTCAAAATCTCCACCTCCAATGGCTGGAACTGCTGGAATTTGCTGCGCAAGATAAGTAATGATTAGAGAATGAGAAAGAATGCTCAGGAAAGACAAAATTCAGATTTCCATTGTGAGAAAATGGGAGAACTCAATTGTTGCCTTGTCTAGATAGCCATGAAAGTTGTCTCCACTAATGGAACACACCATGCCTAGCTGTATGGCCCTCAAACTGTTGTCACCTACTTCCTTAGGACCTTGGCCTGCTGTTGTCTGTCCCTTGATGCTGCCCCTGATGGCTGCAAAATGTCTCCCATAACTCGCGCCTGTTGCTACAACCTCTCCTCTCTCTCCCATAGTCTTTGCTAAGATGAAATGACCATTCTCCAGTCGCCTACAACCTTCTCCCGATTCACATAGACAAGTTTTGCCAAGTGGCAGCCTTCTTAATCCATTTTCTAGTAATTTCTAGCATTAAAGTAACTTTCACAATATTAATTTTGAAAGTTAATTTAATAAATATTTATTGCTCAAAAAAATTATCGGACCAACTAGCAATTAAATTAGGTAGACCAATTCATTACCCAAGTATAGTTGAGCACTCATCAGCCCCTAAACTAGCATTAATTACCTAATTGTTGCCAAATCCCTAGTGTCACCATTGATAATTATGGCTAGTAAAGTGATCTATGGCTTTATCAAGTTCCCAAGACACTGTTAACTAGATTGTGATCAAGGATTTGATAACGTGAACATGTATCAATATTATTATTATGTTTTAATAATGTTCAAAACCCCATAATCATGTAATTTTCCAATCCCTGGTGTGCACATTGTATGTCCCATCTATGCACAAATAAGCATGCTTTATCCAATTGTGGCTATGTTGAGTATCCCCCTCATGCCCTCTGGATCTCTACCTATGGCCACTCAAACATAGGTGTTCAGAAACTACTACTTCCGTGTATCCACCTCAATTAGGGTTTCGCACTAATAGCCCCAAAAATGGCTAGTACCCTCATTCTAGGCACTTTATTAGTCGGTGCCCACTCAGTGATGCGCCACCCTAGACAGTTGAGGCCTATACATGGACCACCTCTTCATTCATTCGACACTCTCTTTATCACTCTGACACCCTTCCTTTCTCTCTCTAGTCTCTCCCCTAATGCTCACACCCCTTTTGGAAGACATTGCAGTTTGAGGCTCATGGTGGCTAGCTCACACCATCTTCACCCTCTTACTTTAGGCACTCTGTTTCTCATCATTAAGTCTTGTGTTTGGAGTTCTCCTAACCTAGCATTAGCATTTGCAGCATTGGCGTTAGCTTCTTTTCCTTTTAGGCATCACTCAGCATTTGTGTTTGGCAATCTAGAGATCTTCTCCCAGCTTGGCATGAGCATTCTCCATCTAGGCATCAATCTCCACACAACTAAAGTCATCCACACCTTCCCAGGCATTCGCATTTGCAACCTGGGGATACTCCACACATTTGGTGTCAACATCTTCTTCCAAGCGTCAGCATCTGGGCTACTCTCCCTGCATTTGATAGCTCACACACATCCAAGCATTCCCATTTTGTAGCCTAACTCATCTCCTGGTGTTTGAGGATTGTGCTTCACTCCATCGACAGTTGGTGATCATCTTATTCTTCCTTGACGGCATCAAAGGACTGCGCTTCGCCCTTGACAATTGTCCTTCACCTTTCATTGATTATTTCGATAGCCCACTACCCGAAGGACTGCTTTTCGCTCGCTCCATTGTGCAAATTTCCCACAAGTGCTGCTGCTTGATTTAGATAGGACAATGTAGTCATCTTCTAAGCCTTGGCTCTATTGTATCATCTTTTCTTCACATAGCATGATTTAGTGCTTCATCATCTTGTTCCTTTGTGTTTCTAAGTTTCTCTTCTTTCTTAGTGTTTGCTGTACACACTTTGTGTTTCTCCTCGTAAACCCTATTATCTCTTTGCTTCGTTGCATATTCTCGAGAACATGGTATCAGAGTGCAAGAGCTTAGAGAGATAAATATACTGTTCATTCGAGAAGACAAAGGCAGGTTGCACGTTTGGCATCATCTATTGATTTCCCCCTTCATTTCCACTGCATCATTAGGAGGCAGAGATACTCTTCTCTTCCTCTCCCTCCCACCCTCCCTTTTGCAGGTTGACACTCCGGTGCCATGACTTCTCCATACACACAGATGGACTGATCAGTGGGTGCTCCTCTTCCAACATCACCAAACCCCTTACCAATACTTGCTAACATGGACCTTTGCTTCCTACACCGCCAGAGTATATGCGTCTATCCTCGGGCACTAGTTGTGCCACCTCTCCCTTCTAGGCCATAGAGTTTTTTCAGCACCAGCTTTCAGATTTTTATCATGCTCAAGGCAATAAGACACATCCAATGTGCACTAAGTCCTTTTGAGCCAAAGACGGATCACTTGGAACCTTGACCTCCTTGAGACTACTGCAATGCACTATGGAGATTTCTTCTACTGCTCTTCTAGGATTGAGTGGTTTTCCCCATGATAACCCGTGGTTCTGCAGTCTGGTCTCTCGCGAGGTAGTGATTGTTGGATACTGTTTACTCGTTAGCTTGCTCCTTCGAGAGATTATGGCTGTTCAACACCTTCCATTACTTCGGCTCTGCACTCTACTACTCCACTGAGAGACAACGATTGTTGCCCACCCTTGGCTCATCTCATGCCTCACCTTTCCCCACCCTCGACTACTCAAGTTCAAGAGGCCACCTCTAGGAGTTCTTCTATATCTTTGGCACCCCAAATACCTTCTTCAACATGATTGGCAGCACTTTCTTCATCATTATATAATTTGTAGTTCGTGATTCATGAGTTTTTAGATTCCCTATCTCTAGCCAAGGGGGTTTTAGAGAGGGATATACTTTATTTGCCCTTCACAAGGGCTCCTCCTTATTCTTCAGCTTTAGAGGGGGCCCCTGCACCTCCACCCATAGAGGGGGTCCCTCCTCATATCCTGAAGTTCTTCACCCACCATTTACTCTTTGGGGATGGCTGTCTTTGAGCAGTCGTTTCTCCTCTTGATACCCAAGATCTTTAGGTACCACCTAGATACCCTTGGAGGTTCAATCGTAACTTGGGGATAAGGCCTTCAAATTCCTTCCAGCATGGAGTTACGGAGCTAGTAGCTTCTCTCCTGAGGTGGAGTTGGGTTCTATAGTTCATCCTCTCTATTGTTCCTTACTACAGGTTACCTTTCAGGTGGAAATCTTGGATCTCAAGGATCCTCTACATATTCTCTTTACCTCTGTTCACTCCTCTTTCTTCATCCCTTTTTGGACCTGAGAGGGGGTGTTGAGAAACCACTTCTTTTGTGTATCCACCTCAAGAACCTTCTGATTCAGCATTGATTTCAGGAGATATTTCTAGCTTCCAGTTTTGTGAGATTGATCTCCTTCTAGCATCCTTGAAGATTTGCCTAGCTGCAATCATTGTTCATGGCTCTCCACAAGGACCATTTGATTAAAAGCAAGGCTCACTAATCACCCCACAGATCAACTAGCCAAATGCTTCAACTATAATGCATTACTCCTTCCAATGCATAGTCATTCTATGAAGGAATCTTCTCGTGGGAAAAAAATTTCACATCATAAGCACTGACAGCTAACCAAAATCCTTAGAATATTCAATGCCCTAAAGCTCCACTGTGAAATCGCATTTCCTTTTACTGCAGTTGAAAAATGAGAAAATGACCTGGAGAAATTGCTGTGCTTATTTGTTTGGAAGCTGAGTATATATGTCTCACTAATGGCATCCGTTTAATGAACCACTCTCCTAACAAGAAGATAGATGCCCCCAGCCACGATGAGCCAAAAACTCCAACAAGAAAAATGAAGATTAGGGATGTGATGAAGCCTAATCCTGAAACACCACCAATGAAAAGACAAAGGCGTGAGTAGTACTAAAAATAATGCTAGAAGGTAAAACTTTCATCCCAGTCACCTACCAAATATATTGATCCCCAAGTGCACATATATAGGTGAAAAGAAACCATCAACAAACTGGATGAACCACCAAGTAATGTAGAAGGTGATTGCAATGGGAAGTAAGATGACACTGCATGCCAAAATTATTTTATAAGTAAATGAGCAGAAGGTGGTAAAGAAGCCTTTAAACCATCTGAATGGTTCCAGATAGATGATATTTTGAGATACTTTGAAGTTCAATCACAAAACTTTGCGAAATATCCCTGATTTAACTGAGACACATGATGACACACAGATGCATAAGGGTAAATGCATAAATCAAAACAATGATTTTTACCAGCCACTCATGAACTTTCTGGAAGCCCAGCTTTGAACCACAGAATGAGATGCCTGCAGAACACAACAGTCAAATATTTCAAAAAGATTGGGTGTATGCATCCACCAGAAAGGTTCACATGCTTCAAACACATGTCAAGTTTCAAAAAACATAGCATGTATTTGAGAATTTTTATTAGATCATGTTAGTGTCAAAAGTAAATCGTCGGTTACTCCACCCTTTCAAAAACAACCCTGCAAGGACTAACATGCTTTACACAAAGGATCCCCCCTGTGTCATGTCTCCGCAATGACATAACAATACATCAATCAGCAAGAAACTATTGGGAATGGAAAGTGGAAGTTGTGACATCATGATAAATACCTTGCTTCAGGTTTCATCTTCTCCAACAATAAAAATGCTCTCAAGACACAACTACATCCTGAAACGCTATGTCATGTTACCCACGTTGGAACAGTGCAACATTAAATTATATAAGTTAAGCAAGGCCCAAGATGTTTGAGATTATGGTGATGGTGCTGATAAGACTACAGGGGTAGCTTCACAATGATAGCGACACTAGCAGTCAACATGCATCACACCTCTGCCACATGGCAAGCAGTCAGCCATGCAGCTAATGTAATCAGCTGGAATGAACACTTGACCTGCAGTCAACATTGTGAGAAGCAGCTGGCTATGGAGGAGAGAGAAATGAGAGACAATAGACTATAGACAGTGTGAGCTCATGAGAGTGTATTAGCTCAAGAGTGAATGACAAAATGAAAGTACAAAGTACGACTAAGGTCTAAGGTTGACCTAACCAACCTCCCACACCCTAACTAGAGTTGGATCAACTCAAATCTAAGTGTCCACACCACACAAATCACATTGGGCACTATCTAGAATTGGCATATTTGACCACCCCCCTACAATGCCAATGTGACGAAGTGCAAGGATCGTCAATCACCAAAGGGTAATAATAGTTCAAGGACTTGCAGAAATCCTCAAACTTCTCACATGGTAAAGCCGTGGTGAAAATGTCTGCAACATTTTACTATATGGAAACATACATCAACCCGATCTCTCCTGCGTAAGATCTCTCTTTAACATAGTGATAGTGAATCTTGATGTGTTTCGTGCAAGCATGAAACACAAGATTTCATGCTATTGCAATAGCACTCTGATTATCTGAGAGAATGGGTGTAGGACCCTCCAATGAAACGTGTAGTCAGAGCACACATAATTTGCACATTCTAGCCCTTAGGCCCAAACTTACATGGCAACCCTTTGCTTTTCAGTATGCATCCGGTCATCTCCATGAGTTTGCAGTTATTTCTTTCAGCCACTCCATTTTGTTGAGGTTTTATTCTCACAATGGCCTGATATGTAATGCCATGCTCAAGCAAGAATGCCTCAAATGCACGAGACATATACTCTCCCCCGCCAATCCATCTGTACTGTTTGCACCTTTAAACTTGTTTTTGCTTCCAATTTTGCAACCAAGTGTTTGAAGTGCATAAATATATCCGACTTTGCCTTGAGACCATACACCCATGTATAATGAGATAGTCATCTATAAAAGTAACAAAATACAAATGACCATTGAGTGCTCTTGTCCACATAGGAACAAACACATCAAAGTGTATGAGCTGCATTTTTGGACAGCACGCACTTCATCACTCTTTTTAAAAGCAAAGCGATGCATTTTCCCAAGTATATACCCCTCACATGCATGGGGAGGTGGAGTGTCAATTGGAGGCGAAGCATCCACCATCTAACAACATTGAAGTCATCAAACTACCAAAGCTCATAGGACCGTAGCAAGCATGCCAAAGCTCTACATTTTGCATAACGAGAGTAAGTGTACTGACTATTAGAGCATGATGAGATCTTTGCTCATTAATATCCAAAAAAAAAGACCTTTGTATGAAGTACCAACAATTGAAGAGCATAGTTAAGCTCTCTATCTTTGACAATGCATTTGTCATCTTCAAAGATGATGTGAAAGCCTTGCTTATTGAAAGCTGAAACTAAAAGAAGGTTTGGCATCATGAAACCCAATCACAACTTCTTTGATCCAACTCTAAATCCAAGGATGCAATGAGAGCAAACAAAACATGGAGTGAGTCATCTTTGCCACTTGTGAAAAAACCTCAAGCCTTTTACATCAAATCTCCCTAAAGAGGAGAGGATCTAAAGGCCCTTTGGCTCATATGGCCAAGTCTTTTGTGCCAAAGTTCCATCTGTGAATAAACTTCAGTCATAGCCAAGAACTTGCCAAGTAATGCTTTACAATGCAAATAGTACAAAATCCCCTTTTTGTTGCCTTTAACAATCAGCATGGAGCCCTTGTGGACCTTCCAAGATCCACCACCAAAGGTAGTAAAATACCCTCTTGCATCACACTGCCCAACTGACAGTAAACTTTTCTTTATGCCAGGTACATACCTAACATTCTATAGAATTAGCCCTTGGACATTTTCAAGGACCAAGTGAATGGTACCTATACCCTCTATCTCACACGCATAATTGTTGCCCAAGTAAACCTTGCCTAGGCAACCTGCAATGTATCCAGAAAATGACTCCAGGGAGGGAGTAACATGAAAAGAGACACCGCTGTCCACTATCCAAGATTGGGACAGCCCATCATGGGCTCAAAGTAAGGCCCTCCTTTTTGGTGATGTGCATATCATCCATTGTTGCCATAATGTCTACATTGCATGAGGCTGCGACAAGTATCTATCCAGTGTATGACCACACTAGATGCAACATTTGCCTTTGCAACTTCTTTTGAGGCAGAGCTGTCATCATCTTTCTTGTCATCCTTCTTTTTCTTTTCCCTATTGTTTCTTTCTTTCTTACTCTTTCTTGTAGTACCAGCACTCAAGCTTTTTATGCCCTTTACATCCACACTAATAGCAAGTAACATCATGTTGTTTGCCCTTGCTTTTACTTCTACTTTTGCCTTTATTTGCTGCATTACCCCTCTTCTCTGACCTACCTCTAAGATGATAGGCTGAACCACTACTTTCTCCACTAGACTTTCTTCTAATCTCCTCATTGAGAAGAGAGCCTCTAACACCATCAAAGGTTAAAGAAGTGTTGTTGCTAAGTGAAACAACCAAAGCCTCCCAACTATCAAGTAAAGTCATCAACAAGAAAATAGCTTTCAGTTTATCATTAGAGGGTTGCAAACCAAAGTCCTGCAATTGACTCAAAATCCCTATGAAAGAACTGAAATGCTCAGATGCTGGCTTAGACTCATCCAACTCCATGTTCACAAGTTTGCACATTAGATGCACTTGATATACTAGGGCTGTATTTTCATATGTATCCATTAACTTTTTCCATACAACGTAAGTTGTATCAAGATGCTTAATGTATGTAAGTTCATCATTAGATACAACCATTATAATGTATGCAATGGCCTTCTTGTTGGACTTTACATCCAACACCAGAGAAGCCTAAATGCCCATATTGTGCGAAGGGGACACATCCTGAGAAGAAATGTTGGAAGAAGTACCCTCACCTTCGTTCGGGAGCGAAGGATGGAGCTAGAACATCCGCGCCTTCCACCTCTACTCCAACAGTTACCCATGAGTCAGTGTTCCTTCATATTGTTGAGCCTTCTTCAGTGGTTGCCTCATCTTCTAAGAGGCCTTGGCTGGTTGATAGTGGAGCTTCTAGTCATATGACTCCACAAGGTGATTTGTTGCACGATCTATGCCCTTTTGAGGGTTCACTCACTGTTGATGACATTGTTTCAATGCCTATTTGTGGTATTGGCACTCTATCTTTATTTCCTGGCCGTGCATTGAGCTCCCTTTCACAAGCCTTTATGTTCCGGACTTGGGCTTTCCACTTCTCTCAATTTATGGCCTTACTAGGCTTGGTACTCGCGTTGTCTTCACTGAGTAGGTCGTTTATATTGAGGATTCTTCTACAAGGGCTGTTATCGCAACAAGTTGGTAGAATAGAGAGCTTTATAGTCTCCATTCCCCTTCTCTTATGCAGGGCCCTCCAAGACAATTGTTTATTACTATACCCATTCCCGCTTGTGTACCCTCTTTTTCATAGGTTCCTTCCCATCCCCCACCCTCTCCCCTGGCGGTTCCCTCATAACCCCCATCCCTGTTAAAGAGGGATGATCTCGGTGTCTCACAGCTGATTCTTCAATCCCTCACTCCCACTCTCTCTTCGTCAGTCTTCTAACACTCTCTATTCCATCATCTCTCTCTCTCCTCTCCTACCACCATCCCCACACTCTCTTGGCACCAACCTTCATCTCCAGCCGGCTGCGTTCATAGTGGCATTGTGCTCCTCTTCAACTGATGTCCATCCTCCATTGTTGGCAACAGCATCTTCTGTGCTTCTACACCTTGCATTTGGAGTCCACATTATCTTAGCATCAGCATCCACCCTATCTCGCATCATCCTCCACCCTACTAGCGGCTCCACCTTCTTGTGTTTGGCTTCCTCACTATCTGGTGTCTCTCCAGCAGGCGTCACCTTCATTATCAGAGGCACTTGCACCTTGCCTTTGGTTCCTGGCTACATCCCACCCTTTTGACATCACTCCACAGCTGACGTTTCACTTCCAGAGGCTTTCTTCATCTACGTTTTCAGCGTCTGGCTCATCCTCACCACTTGGCATTGCTCCCAACAGCTGGCGTCACCTCATCAAACTTGCATTTGCAGACAGAGGCTTCATCGGCTGTCTCCTTGCTCATAGGTATCACTCTTCATCCCTGCGTTTGCAGAGTTAGAGACTCCTCACCCTTCGACGGCAGTCTCCCTGCTCCAAGTGACACCTCCTCATCCTACGTTTGCAGACTCAGAGGCTTCTTCGGCAGTCTTCCTGCACTCCAAGGCTTCCTTTGTGCTACGGCACCCTTGTATCAAATTCACTTCATCAGCATGATTCATCTTTCATCATCTTCTGTGTTACTTTTCTCTCTCAGTGTTTGCCGTACACACTGTGTTTTTCCTCGCAAAACCCTACTGTCTCTCTGGTCACCTAGTCATTTTGACATGGTACCAGAGCCATAGGTGCTCAAAGAGCCACAAAGATCCTCCTCATCAAAGAAGACAAAGACCGCTGGCGGATTCAGCATCAACATTTGATTTCTCTATCATTTCCGTTGCGCATTGGGAGATATCTTTTTTCTCCCTCCCACCCTCCCTTCTCCAATTCACCACCCCGATACCATGGCGTCTCCACCGAGACAGATTGCCATCTACTGGGTGCTACTACTGTGGCACAAACAATCATCCCACCGAAGAGACTATCGACTTCGACCTTTGCTCCCCACTCCCCCGGAGTATATGCATTTTCCACCAAGCACTCCTTGTGTCAACTCTCCTTTTTGAGCCATAGAGATCATTCTGCATCGGCTATGGGAGTATTATGCTCAAGGCAATAAGCCGCAACCAACATGCACTAATTCCTTTCAAGCACACGGAAGCTCTAATTCCTTATGAGGCGATAAGCCATCTTGGAGACCACCCCACTGCGCGGAGGTTTCCTCCACCCACTTCCAAGTACAGTGGCTTCCACAGCCCACATCTCCTCCACAGTCCACTCTCGAGAGAGTCCGGACTGTTCCCCACTCTTGACTCATTCTGAGCCTCCTTCCCCACCCTCTTCCATTCAAGTTCGAGAGGCCACTTCTAGGTGCTTTCCGGCTTTTTCTTTCGAGCCCCAGATACCTTCTTCAACACGACCGATGGCACTTCCTTCATCATCTGATGCTTCGCAGTCCATGAGCCATGAGTGGTTGGATTCCCTTTCTATCTTAGACTGGGAAACAGAGGGGAATTTTCTTTTTTGGCCCTCAAAGGGGGTTTCCAGTTCTTCTTCAACTTTAGACGAGGCTCCTACTTCTACTCCTCACGATTCAAAGAGAGACCCTATATGCCATGAAGTTCTTCACACACCACCACCTTTCACTTTCCAAGAGTGGCTCTCCTTTGAGCAGTCATTTCCTCTACTCGTACCCAAGATCTAGAGAATCTACCTTGATCGGGACCCTTGGGTCTTCAGCAACGACTTGGTGGCTAGGCCTTCATATTCCTTTCAACATGGAGTCACGGAGCTAGTGACTTATCTCCGGAGGTTGAGTTTCGGGTTCTACAGCTTATCGAGTCTCTCATGACTATCTTCGAAGGTTTCCTTTCAAGTGGTATTCTCAGATTACAAGGTGGATCTTCTTCATCCCTTGGTCAACATGGAGCCAACTCCCGAGATTGAGTACGTTCATGTCCTTATGGTTCTCGGCACCACACAAAGTCCGACATTCCTCCTATGCATTGCATGTTTTCATCATCTTTGTACAAGGGCGCTTGGGCAAGTAAACAATTTCTCCATGAGGAACACTGTCTAAGTGGCACCTGGTGTGCATGAGCATTCTTCCATCAAGCATTGCATCTCCACCTCACTTTTCTCTTGTTCCCCTTTTTGGACCTGAGAGGGGGTGTTGAGAAACCTTCACCCGCAGTTTGCATTTTTGCATTTCTGCATTTTGCATTACGGGTTTGCAGCCAAAAAGGGGTGCCGCCCTAGACTGGTTGTGCCTATTTATAGACCACTCTTTCATTCATTCCTTACAGCTGATCCTTCAGTCCGTCACTCCTACTCTCTATTCGTCGGTCTTTTGGCATACTCTCTCTTCCATCATCTCTCTCTCTCCTCTCCTACCACCATCTCCACACTTTCTTGGCGCCACTCTTCATCTCCAGTTGGCCGCGTTCATGGTGGCAGTGTGCTCCTCTTTAACTGGTGTCCATCCTCCATTGTTGGCAACAACATCTTCTGTGCTCCTACACCTTGTGTTTGGAGTCCACACTCTTTTGGCATCAGCATCCACCCTATCTAGCGTCATCCTCCACCCTTCTAGCAGCTGCACCTTCTTGCATTTGGCTGCCAGGGAGGTTCCTCACCATCTAGCGTGTCTCTCCAGCAGGCGTCACCTTCATCAAAGGCAGTTGCACCTTGCGTTTGATTCCTGACTGCTTCCCACCCTTCTGACGTCACTCCACAGCTGGCGTTTCACTTCCAGAGGTTCTCTTCATCTGTGTTTTCAACATTTGGCTCATCCTCACCACCTGATCACTCCCAATAGCTGACGTCACCTGATCAGACTTGCATTTGTAGACGAAGGCTTCATCAACTGTCTCCTTGCTCGTGTACCACTCTTCATCCTTGCATTTGCAGAGTCAAAGGCTCCTCACCCTTCGACGGAAGTCTCCTTGCTCCAAGTAACACCTCTTCATCCTGTGTTTGCAGACTCAGAGGCTTCTTCGGCAATCTTCCTGCACTCCAGGCCTTCCTTTGTGCTACGGCACCCTTGTATTAGATTCACTTCATCAGCATGATTCATCTTTCATCATCTTCTGTGTTACTTTTCTCTCTCAGTGTTTGCTATGCACACGATGTGTTTTCCCTCGCAAATCCTACTATCTCTCTAGTCACTTAGTCATTTTGGCATAAGGATGGATAAGTTGGCACCAAAAAGAGGCTACCTACAATGTATGAAATGTATCCCATAGACAAAGAGAATAGAAAGTGTCCAAGCTGAAAAGCTATAAATTCATGTACTTGTTCAACCATAAATCAATCCTTTCTTGCATACATTTTTAATATGAATGGCTCTCTCTCTCATACCCTCCATAATTTCTTCAAAGAATGCAGCTATGGAATAATGACAAGCTGGAATCAGATCAACAGCAACTAGGAACCCCAATATCAGTAAAACACAAATGGTAGGAGGCAAAAATCAGGTTGCCAGATTGTATGCATATTTCCAGCTGGAAATGCAGCAGCTAATGGACAGCAGCTGGTTGTAGAGTAATAGGTGACCCATTGCAGTAGCTATAATGAGACTCCACTAATGGGAATGTCCTCCAAGAGATGAACACCAAGTGAGAGAATGGCAGATTTTTAACATCCTCCATAAAATAGAATTGTTGGAATGCAAGGATGGGACGAAGAGATATAGATGAAGAAATTTAGTGTGATTGGAGGAATGTGCTATATATTATCATTGCCACGAGGATGTGAAATTTTATTAAAAGCTAATCAAATGTGCTAATGTGACTTTCACATGTGAGATGCAAGTTAATTGTTTCCCCAAGCAAACCAAGGGTCAAATTAATTTAAAAACTTGCTAGTTAGCTTTGATAGCAAAAGGCACTTGGATTAGGGGAGGAGTTTAGAAAATCTCAGTTATACTCCATCCATTTGCAATCCAAGCTAAAGAAATACTGCAAGGACTGCCAATTTTGGGGCCAACAAGCTGTCCATTGTCCAAGATTAAAGTGGTAAAGTGTGCATTTTCAATTTATGTGAATTTTATGCTTGCTATAATTGTTGATTAATCAGGTCATTACCACCCACTTCAAGGAGAAAGGCTGGTTTCAACCATAGCAAGATGCCATGGTAGACTACCGTGATGATGTGCCTCAAATATGGTGGATCCAAGTTGAGCACTCTTTTAGAAGGTTGAAGGGAGTTATGCTAACATAGTACAAAGAGTTTTCAACCTTGGATGGTGCTTACATACACAAGTCCCCCCCCCCCCCCCACCCCCCACCCACTTCGAGGAGAAAGGCTGGTTTCAATCATAGTAAGATGCCATAGTAGACTACCGTGATGATGTGTCTCAAATATGGTGGATCCAAGTTGACCACTCACCCCCCCCCCCCCCCCCCCCCCAAAAGCACCTCATTTTCACATAAGTACAATGCCAATGCATGAGGAATGCAAACTATCATGCTCAAACAGAATGCTATGCAAAGTGCAATGACACCACTTGAATAGTGCCCTCATGGAGGAATTGTTGACTTGCTGAAGCGCCCTTTTACAAGTATGATCATCAAACACACATAGATCATAATACATGAGATGAAATAAAGAGTACCAAAACAATGACGTGAACATTACCAAAATCTTGTAAGCACCAAGAAATACATATGAAATGCAGTGAAGGGTAACCAAAATCTTGTAAGCACCAAGAAGAAATACGTATGAAATGAATACATGTGAAACGAGGTAAAGGGGACCCCATGGCTGCCCACTATTCTAACATTACTATGAACTAGTGCAAACCCTAATATTAGTGGCTCAACAACAACCCAATCTGGGGACTTGGAAAAAATTTAGTCAGTCTTTCAACCACGCTTTGTGCAGGTCAATAGGATCAAATGTTTTAAGAAATTGTTCAAGATGGAGATGTGCAAGAAGACTTTCAATGCATACTTGCAAGAGTTTAAGGACCTTCTCCACAAGACAAAGTCCTTGAATGATGCACAAATGACACTCTCCATGTTATATCTATTTCAGCTCCCACTAGAGTACTAAAAAAAGGCTTTACAAAACATCATTAGCCCTTTGGAAGACATCTACAAGCCCCAATAAGAGCAAGAACAAGAAGACCTTAGTAGCAAAAATGGTAGTACACAAATGGAATCACCCTGTATGTCTATTTCTGATTCAGAGATGTGTTCTATGGATACATGTAGATGTCCGAGTTGTCAGATAAACGAGACTAGGTTCGGTGTGTATGATATTCATACTACAGGTGAGTTAATGGGCCTATAATGGTTTTGTCTGATAATGACCCTACTCACAACTTCATTTCATCTCATGTGTTACAACATCTTAAACTTTGGACAGTATCTACAGGCATAAGTATGTTGTCCAGTGTGCAGAAAGTCAGCACTCGGATCGATGAACTGAGGTGGTGCTGCTGTTAGATGTGCACATCTAGCAGTACCACGAGCCTCTGGACTTTCAGCTTACACATCTGAAGCACATTGATGTCATTTGGGAATGCCAGGGTTTTATAGTAAGACAAATTCTCTATAAGTTGACTGGAAAACATGACTTGATAGGGTACATCACGTGGTTGAGGGTTCCACATCCCTTAAGATCCTTGTTTCTTATCTAGATCTTATTTCAGCAAATGAATTTTCATCTTGGTATCATGATTCTGATGTTTAAAAGTATATGTGCTTTGTAAAAAGTGATTCAGCTGATTTTCATTTTGATTGTCATTCTTGAACTTCATATAGTGACATGTCTTTATAGGAGTTTAATGCATCTTTGTCTGTGCAAGATCACTAGGTTAAAAAGTATTTGGGCATTGTCTTAAGTGAATTTGCTGGTATCTTCCTATTAAATTTACCAAACGGGCTGCCACTGTCACATGGGCCCAATCTTGATCACAAGATAGAGGTAGTGCCAGGTAGCCATCCTGTCTCCCAACAACTGTAGATGTTTAGCCAAAGGGAAGAGGACAAGATAGCTGGGCAGCTCTAGGTCTATCTTGCAAAGGAAATTATTGAGCCAAGTTCATTCCTATGGGGTGCCCATTGGACTACAGAGTACAGACCCTTGATAGTTCTTCCCCATACAATAGGTGGGGTGTGGGTGTGGTATGGAACTCTCGAGGTCAAAAGCTAAGCCAATGTAGCTGCAAGCTCCCAGGCTCAATGAAGAGCATGTCTTTGGCTCTGTGTCTAGGAAGTGAGTTGGATATCAGTCCTTATGTTTGTTCTTTATGCTCATATGGCTTGTGTCGTGTAAGATGTGCACGAAGGATCCAAGGGGAGCACTAGGGCCATGGTGTGTGCATCAAATTAGAGAGCCAACAAAGAAAGGTGATCTCACAAATCATTTCAAGAACTCTTTCTATGTGGAAGGCATATATGGCAAGTGCCATTCTTGGTAGTCATGGCATTGCTCTATAGACTATTCCACTGCAAGATCTAGGTGCTTGTGTGTTTTTGTATTGTGTAGGCAGCAATTCCTTCAGCTATCAGCCATCAATCTTTGTTTAGCAAGACAGTTTTTCATTGTAGAGGTAATCCTATTCAGCATTCTTGTATCTATCTTTTGCAGTACGTTGCAACAATCTTGTCCATTTCAAGTCTCACAACTCTTGATGCAGTATTTGTTTTTTGTTGTGATTCTCCATCACTCACCATCTGAAGTCACTTTAGACCAACTCAACTACTGCTCATATTGATCTTTGGTGGTGGTTAGTGTATCCTCTCAAGCATCTAGTTCTTGAGATCCTACAAGGGTACACCTTGCATTTCTTGCAGGGCTGAATTATCTTGTTCAACATGTAAGGATCGGTTGTAAAGAAATGGTAGGGTTTGTAGTGGGGAAACTCAGGAATTCAGAGCATGGATAAAGTATTGATAAATGAGGTACAGTGATGATACGATGACCTCAGGGCTCCGCCTCCGTGAGGTGTTGATAGAGCCCCCAAGAGGGGTAAAACCTGGAAATGCAGATGGGCAGCAACTCTTGTGGGTCACCTACACCAGCACCAGCCTGCTGGTGTAGGTGGCAGCCAGCAGGGATGGGCGGCAACTCCAAGAGTGTGGGCAGCAGCCCCAAAGTAGCAGCTACTGCAAGGAAGGCAGCAGCTGCAAGGAAAGGCAGCAACCACCAGGGGGCAGAGGAGAGTCAACGGAGAATGAATCTTAGAATGATCAGTGAGGGGGTGTATGGATGCCCACAATATGTCCTTTTGTAGTGGAATTTTGGGCATTTGTCCTATTGACTAAACTTATAAAATACTATAACAGAAATAAGTCTTTTTGGGGCTATTTTATTGGATCAAAATCATGCATTAATGCACAATAATAATCCATGAATTAATTTTTGTGGTTCAACATCAGCTACCCATCTTATGATTAACCAACGTAAATTACTCCCAACTTGTCAATCTTCCTTTCCCCTTAATTGCCCTCATGAGAAGCCACAACAAGTGAGGGTTTATAAGTCCCGCCTTAGTACATTCAAAGCATAAAGTGCCCAGCAAGACCTCGTTTAAGACTTTTAAAATTTGTGTGCACAGTTGTCTTCATACAACAATTCCCTCGGAGCATGGCCAGCTTAGAAGCAGAACTTGCCCAATGCAAGGCTCATACCTCCTTTCAATTAAGGGAGGGATTGTCAGAAAGAATCAACATAAAGAAGCCTTGTATGCGTATGTGGGAACAACCACCTAAATGGTTAAACAATCTAACACTAGAGTAGTCCTAAATAAAGTGGTTCCCATGTCAATAAATGTAGAAATGAGACATGCATGAAGACTACCCTTAAAGTCAATACCACTGCTATAGAGTAATCCTATGTTAGCATCAATTTTTGCCTTACTAATATTGTGGAGCAATCTTGTCTTGGCAGCAACTATACTCCTATTGGAATTTTTTAGCGTGTCAGATGGGGACTCTCTATCAAAGGCAAATGTAGAAGCATCTCCTTTAGCTGTTGATATCAGGGTCATGCTACAAATCAAGAGGGGAGTATGAAGCGTGAAAAGAGGGCATGTTGATGCTCCACCCTCCATCATTGCTGCATGCTCCCAGAGGAGGGCACAAAGATGCACCACACTTCCATGATTTAAGATCATGGACCTTTGTATCTTTTTGAATCCACAATGACCTTTGAGCTGCTTTTATGGACCTCTATTTTTGAGAGCATTCGTCTAAGAGTCTTTAATTGTCTTTTGTCTGACATCATCACGTGTTTGTCTGTATTATGTTCTTTGTACCAGTTTGCATAAGGGGATAAGATCCTCTTTGCGTCATGTCAGCTAACAGGAAGTTGTCTGCAAACAGGTGAAAATACTACTTCTCCCCTTAGCTTGAGAAAAGTCATTTTATATTGCGGAGACTTCAAGGTGCATCCAATTATCTTGAGGCTGGGGTATGGCGAATTTTGGGTGTTTCTTCATGTTTTATTTTGGTGATAGCAAGTGAGCTGAGAGAGGTTGACAGAGATGCTGTCATGGTACCCACTTTCGAATCTATTTCTTTTCCTATTATTTCACCTTGTGATAGGCCTGGTCACACATTAGCCTATAAAGGAGAGGATGTGCCACTGCCTTCCCTCAAGGTATCTGTAAAAGACTGAAGAAAAAAAGAACAATCTTACCCAAGTTTTGCTTCCTCTCTTGCTTGCCTTCTTCCTTGAGTGTTAATGCCACTCGAGCTATTCCTTGAACACAGGTATAGAGCTTATCGATTGAATCACATCCATTGGTGACACTCAATTGTACACATGCTGCACATCTAGTGGATCTTGTTTCTTGACATTCTTTTTCTTGCTGCCCCATGCATGATATGTTACATCCCGTCATGCCTCCTTGATTGAGTTAGTGATAGACTACTTATTAGTCATCATGATTGTACTCTTGCATGGGGACTACACAGGGATGCGATTGACAAGAATTAGATCATGTGATTTCCCAATGTATATTACTCCAACTTGTCAATCTTCCTTTCCCCTTAATTGCCCTATGAGAAGCCACGACAAGTGAGGGTTTATGAGCCCCACCTTAGTACATACAAAGCATAAAGTGCCCAGGGAAATCAGGGATGCAATTGACAAGATGGGATGTAATTTACAGGATTAGTCTCATAGACCAATTTTGCCTCTTCTAGACGTAGATCTCTCTCTCTCTCTCTCTCTCTCTCTCTCTCTCTCTCTCTCTCTCTCTCACATCCATCCATCCATTCATCCATCTACATGTAGTCAATGTTTTCAGTCTCATATAGACTTGTTTCCTTGCCTTCCTTTTCTTGAAAGAGGAAACACAGCAAAGCAAATACAGGACCAAATCTTACCTGATGCCCAGGATGAAAGGCGCCATTGAGGGAAGGGCCGAGTTTAAGGGGGTCTTCAGGGTCATCAGAGCCTCGCATCAGAAGCTCGCGATTCTGCAGGCTATGGTTGACGCTGGTGCTGATGGACCCCATGGGAGCAGCAGCAGCAACAGCAGCCGGAGCAACTGCGTGGTTGCTATCATCATCACCCATCTCATCACAGGTTGGCCCCAATTGACGCAGACTGCAGAATTTTTCTTTGCCACGCAACAAAACAAAAGAAAACAACAAAAAGAATGGTCGTACTACATTTGATTCTCCCGTCAGAGTCAGAATCTGGATCTTGGATCTTCAGCAGAAATATTCTGCAATCAATTCGCCCAAGAGTGGGCCCCACTGCCACGTCCAAAAATCAATTAGATGATGCATGACGCACCCATCCATAGACCATCACCTTGTCTTTTCCTCCTTTTTTTAAAGAGGAAGCTTGACAGTTGTCTTAGAGCTAGGTCGCGCCCGGGAGCCAGTAGCACTTGTGGGGTTTTGCTCCAAACCCTTTGCTAGGGCTAGGGATTAAGCAACCCCTGTCGGTGGTTGTGGAGGTATGATGCAAGTAGATAGAAGAGGGGAAAGTACTTAAGCCTACTTGAAATACCCATGGATTTGGTCTTTCGCATAAATAGAGTTGGAATTGGGTGCTCGATAAATTGAAGAAAAAGTTAGATTATTGGAAGGGAATGCAATTGAGCATGGCTAGAAAGAGCTTTGTTCTCAAACACATCATCATCATTCCATCCATAATATACTTCTTAGCATGATGGAAACCTACTAAGGTTAGCATTAAGTAATTGGAGAGTCTAACAATGAGTGAACAATGAGCTTCTTATGGAGTGGGGATGGTGACAAATTGAAGGTTCCAAAACCTTCTTTGGCTATTTTTACCACACGTAAAGCATTGGAAGGATTAGAACTGCTTGATTTGAACATGCTAGCTACCAGGCTGGTAGTGAAATGGGTAATAAGAAGTCCAAGTTAGGAATATGAGAATTGGAGTTTCCTTCCGAATGAAATAGCTAAATCATTCGAATAGAAGGATAAATGGAATAACTTAGCTACACTCACAATCACCATTAGCCCTATTCAAGTTCAAGCCAAAAACTACTCATCATTAGCCAAAGGAGTATGGAAAGCTTAGTTCAACTATAAACGTCTATTGGCCCCATCCCTTCACCCAAATCTCACCCTCCCTTGGAGTGCTACATATTTGGTCCCATTCAACTTCTTTCACAATAGCATCAATATACAAGATTCTAACAAGGCATTTTACATGTTTAAGAAAGGAGTTAGGATCTTGGGACTTTAACTCAAGAATTTTCCGACTTTAAAACAACCAAAAGTCACATTTCACAGGAAGTAGGATGAAATTTAGCTAATCATCAATATTAAACATAGATTCAATCATATAGGGGTTTGCCTATTTGACAATGAACCTCTACGCAATTTTATTTTTGCAACAAATTTAATAAAAACTGGCACATCCACTAGAACCAAGATAAATGGAAGTGTCGTTTCCACAACCTATGGAATCAAGTAATTTAGCCTAAGATGCCATACTTGCTTTAGTTGACAACACTTAAAGCTTTGTGGATCAATGAGAGAGCATTAAGGGATGGAATAGCTAATGGAATGTGCCCAAGTTGCAAGTCTCAGATAGAAACTATCCCTTACCAATGAATGAGAGCATTAAGGGTTGGAATAGTTAAGGGAATATGCCCAAGGTGCAAGTCCCAAGTAGAAACTATCCCTCGGCTATTTAGGAATTGTATTCACGATAATGATGCTTTTCTTGGCTATAAGAAATGTTTCTACTATACCACCCTTTCACATTGATGTGGAAAGGTATTTTATTAGGGAAGATATTTGTCGAGGGTATTTGTCACCCCCCCTTGGTCAATGGAATTGGCTAAGAAGTTTATTTTTATGGAATCTATGAGTTTGCTGAAACAAATTTGTTTTTGATAAGATAATGTCGGATCCATTATTTGGTTCTCAAATAGTTGTTTTGTGACAAGTAGGAGCAGATGTTTTATGGTAGGTAGGAGCATGTGTTGCCAAATCATAGAAGATGCAAGACCAAAGAGATACAAGCTTGAACATCAAGGAGGATTAAGAAGTTGAAGTGGCTACTATACTATTGGAAATCAAGAATGATGCAAATTAGGACTCTTGAGATTCCTCTTTTGAGTGGTTGTAAATGAATGCTTTGAGGGCAAATCTACATAATGAAAATTGATGAAGGGATGCTACCTTGCTCTAAAAGCATTACTATCTCTCAGCTATAAGAGTTTTCCTTATTGTAAGAAGCCCTTCACTCATAAACTATTCCTCCTTAATACTCAAGAGTCTTAAGCATTGCAAATTAGGACTCTTTGGATTCCTCTTTTGAGTGGTTGTAAATGCTTTGAGTTTATGTACATGATCCAAATTGATAAAGAGGTGCTACCTTGCTCTAAAAGCATTACTATCTCTAAGCTATAATAGTTTTCCTTACCTTAAGAAGTTATTCACTCAATAAACTATTCTTGCATTAATACTTAAGTGTCACAACCATTCCCATGATGCATTAGAGCACAATTAGTAAACTTTTCCTCAATAAGCAAAGTTTTGTTTTCAAAAGCATCATTTCAAAAAGGCCGGTAAAGCACAAATGATACTCTTATGCGAAGCCCCTCTAAGGGCTGGGTCGCACCAGGGCATACCATTACACCCTCATCATGCTTGCTACTACTGTCGGTGTTAGTGGGGTTAGCAGAACCCCCGTCTATCTACCCCCACAAGCACCCATTCAAAAGTGTGTTCTAACAGGAGATTAGTAGGGTTAAGAAAGATGATTCATCAAGCTACATTAAAATGTCGAAAGGTTGCCAAAATGTTGCTAGTGTTGTAGGCCTAGGGCCAATCAAATGTATCTCTCTTACCATAATCTAACACACTTAGTAAAACCTTTCTTCTCCTCATCCTAATTAGAACTATAACTATGCCAGTTGTAGGTAGGTGCAACAAACCAAATATAATAAGTAATAAGTCAATGGCCATGTGATGATCATAATGACCATCGATGTGCTAAGTATAGATATACAAACCCATCTAACCAGGTGGTCCATCATCAATGTCCACATGTGTTGACCTTGCCATCTCAACACTCCACTTCAAGATCAATTACATCTCTACAACTCCAAGTAAGCTTCGAAATTGACGAAGCTTCTCTGCACCCAATGCCTTTCTGAAAATGTCAGCTATTTAATCATGTGTGCTGACATATACCAAGTCAATGTCTCTTGCAAGTACCTTCTCTCTCACAAAATGATAATGCACCTTAATGTGTTTTGTCCTTGCATGGAACATTGGGCTCCCAGCTAACTGTATGTTGCTCATGTTGTCACAATGAATAACAACTAGACCATCTCCTTGCACATCCAAGTCACCCAATAACTTTTGCAGCCATACCACCTCACATTCTACCATAGTAGCACCTTTGTACTCGACCTCTATACTCAATAAAGCAACTATAGATTTCTTTTTGCTACTCCACGTAATTGCTGCAGTACCAAGGGAAAACATGAATCCACTAGTAGATCTTATGTCAAACATGCTACAAGTCCAATCTGCATCTGTGTATCCAAACACTTGTATATCCTTACTTGTCTCATTAAAAAGTCCATAATACAAAGTGGATTTCACATGCCTCAATATGTATCTAACTGCATACAAATGAGGCTTTCTAGGCATCTACATAAATTGATTAACAAGGTCAACAACATAACTCATGGCCTTGTGATAGTCATGTAAATTAAACTCCTACTATTCTCCTCAACATAGTAGAGTGGTCTTCTATCTCATCCCTAATATCTGTACTTAGCTTCACATTTTTCTCTAACGGGACTAAAAGAGGCTTAGCATCGACATATCCAAGCTATATTTCCTTTGGGATAACCATATACCATCATCACATCTAGTCACCTCCATACCAAAAAAGTACCTTAGCTCACCCAAACCCTTCATCTCAAACTTCTTCTTCAAAAGGTCCTTAACTTCAACAATCCCACTATCACTATTACCTATAATAATCAAGTCATCTACATAGATGACTAAGATGACCAAATCTACATCTCCCTTTCTCACATAAAGTGAGTGATCAACATCAAAAACATAAAAGTCAATGTTAACAAGATACTCTCCAATCTTGTCAGACCATGCTCTAGGTGCTTGCTTCAATCCATAGAGTGCCTTCTCTAAATCCTCATAACTTTATGGTTGCTCCATATAGATGTCTTTTTGCACCATGTAAGAAGGCATTATTTACATACATTTGCTACAAACTCCAACCTTTGGCTACTACCACATTAATCACACATCTAACAATTTCCATCCTAGCAACTATATTGAATGTCTCTTCATAATATATGCCATATGTTTGAGCATAGTCTTTTGCAACCAACCTAGCCTTATACCTACTAACAAAACCATCTGCATTATGCTTAATTTTGTAGACCCACTTATAGCCAATAGATTTCTTTCCCTTAGGCAATTGTACTAGATCCCAAGTCTTATTGGCTTCTAATGCAACCATCTCCTTATCCATTGCTACATCTGAATGAGCATGACCAACAACATTCTTAAAATAAGTCAGCTCAACATCCTCAACCACCTTTACCATATAAGCATAATGGTGAGTTGTATAACCTTCGAAAACAAATCTTTTAACATGATATCTAACCTTGCTAGACCTTCGTACCACTCAATTACTCAGTGGAGTCTTTACATTACCATGTGGTCTCTGTACACTTGGTGTCCTAAGACTAAAGGAATGCCAAGCTCATCATCCAAACTCTCTAAAATAGTAGAATCTCTATTAAATCCCAAATGACTAGCAGATGCATCATTACTATCTTGTACTTTCTTCTTCCCTTTGTCTTTACTTGCAACACTTGCAGATGCACTTGAAGATGTGTGGTTGGTCCTTAGTCTCCTAGACCAAAGGCCGATTGTAGATCTAGGACCAAATGATGTTTCTAGCCCACTAAGGCTTCACGATTCTTGATTTTCTATTTGCACATAACTATAATGATGATGATCATCATCCAATGCATCACCACTAGATACATATTGAATGCTCATCTTATAAAAAATAACATCCTTGCTAACTCTAAACTCACCTATGATAAGGTTATAATAGCAATATCCTTTCAACTTTAAAGAGCATCCATCAAAAATACATTTTTCAACATTTGGACCAAGCTTCTGTCATAGCTCATCTAGCACATGAACATATATATTACAACAAAAAATTGTTAAGTGTGATACATCAAGCTTCTTACCTATAAGCATTCTTCAGGTGTCATTCCATGAACTATAGCTATGGGAGTTCTATTTATAATATAGACAATAGTATGAACAGCTTCAAACCAAAAATGTTTTGGCAAATTTTTTTTAGTCATTAATGCTTGTGCAACTTCTAATATGCCTATTTTTCCATTCTACAACCCTATTTTGCTGTGGAGTATACTTATAAGTAAATTGACTCTTTATCCCACGAGACCTCAAAAAGTCATTAAACTCATTAGAGAGGTACTCTTCCCCTCCATCTAACCTCAAGCACTTAACTTTCAAACATGTTTCTATTTCTATAATGGCCTTGAAAGTTTTGAAGTGCTCAAACGCATCACTCTTTTCCTTCATGAAATACATCCGTAGCTTCCTTGAATAATCATCAATAAATGTGACAAAATATTTGTTGCTATTAAGAGATATGTTTTGTGTAGGCCCCTAAACATATGTGTGCACAACATCAAGTATACTCTTGCTTACATCTCTATCATGCGAAAAAGGTTGTCTTGCCTCCTTACCAAACAGACATGCTTCACACACTATGAAATTCTACAACTCTAAAAGCAGGCAACAACCCTTTGGACTGCATTAATTTCAACCATTATACATTTGCATGTCCAATACGTTTGTGCCATATTTCAATGTTTGCAACTACTCCTTTGCCTTTAGCATACATAGCAACATTAATAGTAGGAATTCTATCATCTAAAGTAAACATGTAGCCAACTCTACTTCCTTTTGTGACCAACCTACACTTATCATTAAAGTCTTCCACAAAAATCTTTTGCATTAAATTGAACATGCAATCCTTGCCCTCTACCATTTGGCCAAGAGGCACTAAATTCTTTGTGATAGATGGCACATGTAATACATCTTATGTAGCAATTCCAACCTTGCATTTGCAAAAACCCATGTGGGTTGTGCAATTATCTCATAGGCACAACTATAGTAAGTGAGTTGTCATAAAGGAAGTATAAAAACAAGCATAAGGGAACAATCTCAAATCCACACTTACTACAACCTTTCGGCAAACGTTGGGTTGTTGAATTGAATTGAATTAACATGTGTGTGTGTGTGTGTGTGTGTGTGTGTGTATACATATAGGATTCACCCTCACACACACACACACACACACACACACACACACACACACACACACACACACATTAGGCCTAGTTGATTTGGACAAGAAGAAGCATGATCGAGGGAGGAGCATCGATTTTGTGTGTGTGCTATGTGTCTTGATTTTTTATTTACTGTATGTATGTCAGGATGTTTATTAACTAATAGTAATAGTGGTACTTCAAAGTTTGGCGCAAAGCATCAGGAGGGAACTAGGTGCAGAGTGCCTACTAGTGCATATTAATGGATGCACCTTGTAATCCATATTTATCTTGTGTGTGTGAGTTACACGTATTTGCAATGCACATGTTTATCTTGAAACATAATGTCTACCTTGCATGTGTAAGACAATGTGTATATGCATTTCAATGTAGGTGTTTGTTAGTATGCATGCTATATTAATGGATACACCTTATAATCCATATTTCAAAGTTAGTGTGTGTTAGTATGCTTGCCTTGATGTAATATCCATGCACATGTTTACCTTACAATTTAGTTAGCCTTAATTAGTATTCATGCTATATTAATGGATGCACCTTGTAATCCATATTTCAAAGTTAGTATGCTTTCCTTAATGCAATCTCCATGTGCATGTTTAACTTGTGTGTGTGAGAACACTTGTAAATTCAATGGAAATTATCCAATTTTATGCTTCCAACTTTTAAATGTAAAGAGAAACTCCTTAAAACCTAAAACTCACCATGGGTTGTATTTCTCACCCCATTCTTTAGGAGAGGAGGTGTCTTCCTCAAACAATTTCATTGCATGTAGACAATACTTGGGAAAGGTGCCGAGGGGGGGGTCAATGAAATGGGGGAACAAGGGAATACTTGGAGTATGGAGATTATGTGCCATCATCCCGACTAAGTATGGATGGTTTTTCATATTTTACTGAGATGATGGGAGGGAGCCTTAATGACTCTCAAGAAAACATAGTCGTACATGAGAAATTTATACAGAAACATACTAGCTCAAATATGAAGAGGGGTCATGTAGAGATACCTACTAGTTATACAACTTCTCAGGTGAAAATGCATGCAAGACTTGAATGGGAGGATCATAGTACTCATATATTGATTAAGTGCTATGAGGATATGTACACCCACCTAAAAAAGGGAGACCTTAGATCAAAAGATTGGAAAAATCTCACATTTGCACTAAATAGGGAGATAGAAGGGAGTTATAATGTTGATCAAGTGTGTAACAAAATAGACATGATCAAGAAATAATACAAAAAAGAGAAAAAACAAGTAGGACAAACAAGGTCTACATAATCTGTTTCACCATTTATTTACCTCCATGGACACCATTTTGTGATCCATACCCAAAATGGTTTGAGTTCTAGGGGCTATAGACATTGATGTGGGGCAAACACCTCCTTATGAGGGTTTGGGTGATGACGATGTAGTCGTGGTAGTCGTGGAGAGCACACCATAAGCCAAAAGAAAGGAGGGATGCAGTGAAGACCTTAGGTTAAAGGGACAAAAGATGAAAGATCCAAACAAACAAAAGAAGGAGATCCAAACATGTAGTGGTTGAGGGATTTTGATCGAGGTGCTCCACAATGGAGTCACTAGAAGACAAACTAATTGTGTTCCAGAAAGAGTTGTTCAAGGTGAAACAGGAAGAGGAGACTAAAAGACTAGAAATTCTTGCAAATGTACAACTTTGCGTAGCGGAGTTGCTATGAGGAACTCCATCAAACAAGCACATAATTTCTACCTTGTTAAAAAAATAATGCTTTTGTTATATGATTTTTAACTATGGTTGCTAGGCATATGATTAATAATAAAGAGAAAGGAAGAGAGGGAGAATGAGAGTGTGTGTGCGATGATGGTTGATTGGGTGATTTTGCTGTGTCTTATAAAGTGCAATTTCATAAGATGGACAATGGGAAAATTGGTTGTACTTAAATATGTGCCTCTAACTTCTTTAGACCAAAGATGATGAAATGGGATATGCAAGACGAATGAAACTTTACTCTAGATTTTTTGTTATGTTTATGATGATTGTTATCCTTGCAATAAATAATGTAGACTCTCATGAGTATGGTCCTCATTTGTGGTGGATTTTTTCTAGGCAATTGACACTTTAGTAGTGACTACATCTAGGCTTATGGCGTAGAAAATCAACATAGGTACCAAAAATTTTATTGTATGTTCTATGAAATTTCTCATCGATTGAAATCCCAAATAGAGCCTTTTTTACCTTTTGTAGAGACTATCTGGTTTATACAAACTCCCATTTCTATTGATTTGTCACTTGCACGTGTCTTGTGGTGCTTAGCTCATGTACACTTTGCAAGAGTTGTTATGGAAATATTTGCTTTGGGATGTAGTACTATTACAAAATACATAGAGGCTATTGTAGACATACTTTTTTCTAAAAGAATGTTAATGAAAGATGGCCTTACAACTCCATTAGGAGACCGTTTGGTGTAGGATCATCATATAGTTTGAATTATTGACATCATTGTTGAATATGTGTGGTTATAATAGATGGATCCCATGTTTATCTTCATTAACTTCCCGATAAACATGAAACTCCTTCACATTATGTTTGTAGACATGGTTTAGGGTTTTCCTTTCATCATTGTGTTGAGTATCCCAATTAGTGATGCAAAGAAGTTGTGCTACTTCAATTGCAAATTGAATATTTTTAATGAGGTGAGAAAGTTATTGCATGCTAGCAAAGCTATTCCGTAGCGGTATAGAAGTCTTTATACATGTGATAATATTAGTTCTTAAAATTTTCTTACAAGGCACAATTGACACCAAAAAGACATTTTGGAGTGCCATATGCAATGCCCCTAGAGGCATGCATGGTTCAACACATTTCAAGAAATTTGCCTTGTTCAATAAGCTAGCTGCGATTGAGGTATTACAAAGCCAATGATCCAAGTTTAGGGTGAGGATATTCAGTGTTACATAGTTGCAGACTCAACCTATAAGGTTGAATCATTTGTATTGAAAGCATTCAGAGCAAAAGGAGGGTTGTGTGTATGTGAGAAAATAGCTTTTGATTGACATATAAGCAAGGGAAGGGTGGCTATAGAAAATGTATTTGGTATATTGAAAAACAGGTGGCGTATTCTTAGGGAAGTAACTACTCACTCCTCCTTGGCACCTTGTATTGCCATTGCATATTGCGTGTTGCATAATTTTGTAAAGAAGCATGGAGATGTAGAACCATCTAATTGTATAGACCCACATCCAAATGATAGGGAGTTGGTGCATGGACGTAGATATTTAAGGGACCCTCAAACTAGACTACAAGGAGCACTATTTGGGAGCTTTTGTATTAGATCCTCTAGAGTCGTAATAAACGATGAGGTTGTGGAGGAAAGTGAAGATGAAGATGAAGAGGAGATAATGGTGATAGCGAGGAAGATAGAGTGGATGAACAATGAAATATGCTATGTTATTTGAGACTTGTTTTTTCATAATGCAGATGTATGGCAACTTAGCATAGTCAACTTCCTTTGACGTACATATAAAACAAAGAGAGTTGAATTCTGGTGTAATTTGCATTCATTTTTCATAGTATGTGGTGTGTCTTTTTCTTTTTCCATTTTGCTTGGTCATGTGTGTGGTCCTTTGTCATGTTTATGGCCTACTTATGTTGTTTACTTGCATGCTTACTTGGGTGTGTGTATGAGCATTTACTTGTTTTGTTTGTTAGTTAGTGTATATGTAGCCTAGGTAGGCAAGGCCTTATTGGTAGACCTTGTGTTGAGGTCAAGGTTTGAATCCGCAATGGTCATAAAAGATGTCAATCAGTTTGCTTAAAGGATTTGAATATGAACATGTGCCCATAATTTATGACAGGGTTTGGCATGATTTTGATAGGCATGTGCCCATGTTTTAAGTTTCATTCCGATAAGTAGATTCCCAATCACCTTGCCTAATGGAACCTTATTGGTATATATGCTTGTAAATCCAATAGCATTTGGTAATTTTCTAGTAGACATGTACCCATAAACCAATAGGGTTCGATAGATAGGCTTCCTATCGATTGTCAAATAGAGAGTCTCATGTGCCCAGAGTGGGACCCATCACATCCCTCTCCCCTAGCCTTGCAACCCCCCTCTTCCTTCCTTCTTGCCACACCTGCCCTTGGGGATTTAGGATGCCTATCCTGGAGGACATGCTACCTCATGGTCCCTTCAACCACCACATGAGCCCCACATCCTATGGAGGCACCCCATGGTTTGATTGTCACTTGTGGAGGCAGCCCACGCCTGCCAAACTACCACATGTTTGCCATTGCCTAGAGTATGGTGAGAGTAGCTGCCTAGTTGATCGTCAAGGCTGACCATAAGTAGTAGACAAAATATCTAGGGATATAACATAAGGTAATTAAGAGGACATGTCTAGTAGCTATCGTGTTGCTAGAGTTGGCAGAGGCTGAGCAAGTGAAATGGTTGATAGGGGGACACCCAAGTGATGGTGCCGAGCAGCTGCAATGAGACCCATGTTAGAGCAAACTCCATATGGGCCATATATGTTTGGAAGATGACATCTATGAGATCCAAAAAAATCAACCAATGTGAACCAACCTACATCATATGTGCATCATATGCACGTAGATTTATATTGGATTCCAATTGGAAAAAGATGTAGTTGGACCCTAGAGATAGAAGAATAACTCTAGTTTGATAGCTAGAAAAATGGGGGCCAATAGGAGTCATTGTCTATTTTGTTGATATTGGGAATGGGCCACAAAACGAGGCTTGCCTAGTTGATGAAGGTTGACAAAAGGCTATACTTGTAGGTGTGCTTGATATAAACATGTCATTGAAGAAATAATGACTTTTTCCAACATGTGCTCACATAAGGCAATGAATACTTATCTCTTTTGATTGTTGCATTGTGTTTCTTGTAATTTATGCATACTCCAATCATTCTATCTTTCTTCAACAAAATGACAATGTGGGAAACCTAGTCCGTGTGCTCAATCTCATAGATATATCTAGCATTTAGGAGCTTGTTGATTTTTGCTTGACTATGTTAGCGTCTCTTGCATTCATTGTGCAAGTTTTTTTTTAATTGGCAAAATATCTGGAATCATGGGAATATGATCAATGACGATGTTGGGATCTATCCCCTCAAGTTCCTTGAGTAGCCAAATGAACACATCCTTGAACTCTCTCATAAGAGATGTATAAGATTAGTCTCCTCATCCTTAGTAAAGTTGTCAGCAATGAGAATAGGTGTAGGATTGTCACCCTTAGTGTCTAAATAAATTTATTTGACTTTTATTGGACCTTTGATAGAGATCATTGGTTTATCCTTCTCATTTAGTCCCAAAGAAACACCATCTTCCGATCTCCTTTTCCCTAGATCTTGCCCCTTTCTTTTGTTTCTTAGCATTAGTAACTTTTGTAGTCTTTCTTCGCTCCTCCTTTAAACTTTCGCATTGCAAGTTGATTGGAAGATCCCCCTTGGTACATCAAGTCTTAAGTAGTGAAAGGATTTTTGGGTCACTATCTAAGCTAACTTTCGACTTGGAGTTAAAATCTCATTTTTCACTAGACAAGTGTATTTCTCCTGGTGGGGTCAGAGCTAAAAAACAGTCTGATTTCATACATGGTTATTAGATTCTCATAACCAAGTCTTTCTTTCTTATAATCTAGTACTTCCAAGTACTTTGGCAAGGTTCTATCACAATCCATCTTGACTACCCTATGTCAATAAGCAATTCATGTGTTTCCTTAAGTTTGGAGTCGATAATAATCTATTCAATTGCATGCCTGTCATAGGCAATTATGTTGAGTCCTATCATCGAAACTTCATCCCCTAATTCACAATCAGGGTACACACTTTTTGTGTCTTTTGCATGAGAAAACATATCATTTTTCATTGCCTTTTCTTCCAACTCAGTGTTCTTCATGAGAAGGGTCTAGTTCTAGAGGAGGTTTAGGCCATGCACCTTGGTCCACTTCCATCATCGAGCTTTTAAAAGCTCTTAATTAGCTCCAACTTGTTTGTAGCTAGCTCTTTTGGCGTTGATAGGTCATGGTGGGAGCTCTTTTGGCACTTCTTGCCATCATACATATCAAATTGGACATCATGTGGTGATCTATAGAGTTCATTGTTTTTCTTTACTCTTTCATATGTGTGTGTGTAGTGGCCACTAGCTTATACTCATCCTTGTCATCTAAGAAGGGCAAGCTAATGGTAGCAAGCATATGCATCCAATCTCGCTCATCATCAGGGTAGGGGATGTATTTCATGAGCGAACCTTGACGCAATCTTAATGTTTCCCTTTAGCAAAGGATATGGATCCAATCTCACTCATCATTAGGGTGGTAGGGGATGTATTTCAAGATGGAACCTTGACACAGTCTTGGTGTTGCCCTTTAGCAAATGCAAAGATGTCTTTGAAGTTGATGAGTGAGGTCTTCCAAGTATCCATCTCAATCCTAATAGCTTATGTGTAGTTCACAAAGAACATCAAGCCATTATCCCAATCTTTGATTACTCGTGCACTTCTCATCTAGGTTCAACCAAGTAAGATATCATATTAGACTCTCTTTATGACAATAAAGTTCATCGAGAATCTAATACGTGCAGTTTTAATAGCCCAATCCTTTAATATGCCAAACTATCACACCATGTTTTGTTGGCCATTGTGACATTAAATTATGTGGTTTCCATAGGTGTTTGTCCCAAGCTTCAAGTATTGTATAGCTAAGGATTCTAACCCTTACTCATGTGTCCACAATCCCCTTTCTAGTGGAGCCTCCCAATGCAATGACAAGAAGTACTTCCAAAAGGCATTTACTTGCAAGTTCCTAGTCCTTGGATTGATGGTTAGATTGGGTATGTGTGTCAATTGTATGCTCTCGAGGTGTTGGTATCTTCGACTACCTTGGCCCTTTGATCCAATTTTTCAAGGAATTCTAGAGTAAAGGGCTTTGCTTCAATAATTGTTCTAATGGCAACATGGAGACCAACATTGAAGTCAAGGTAGCTAGCAAATAGTAGTACTCAGTTTCTACTATGTGTATCCATTGGTATCTTGTTTCCAATGGTCATGATGTGGTTGATGTTGAGTTGTAGCTTTGCTTGCCTCTCTAAAGGAGATATGTCAAGCATGTGGTCTTCCTCTAGTCCCTATAGGTAGGAAAACTAGGCAGATTCATTGTCAACAAGTCATGTAGCTTCTCTTCCACTATGGGTTCAGTGCCTTGGAGATGCTATTGAGCCTCATTCACCCAATTTTTCACCTTATCAATTATGTCCAATTGTGTGCAACCTAAAAACCCTTGAATTCTCAGGCATTAGGAGGCACAGGATAATCACGCAGTCAATCTCTATTTCGATGATGGTTAACACACACAGTAAGAAATTGGATAGCTCGTTCATTATTCTTGCTTCGGATTCAAACATAAGAAGAACCATCATCAAGAGCTTTTGTTTCCAAGTGGGCTTCAGAAATGTAAGGTTGCCCAAGAATGATAGGGTAACTACAAGAGTCTTGAATAAAAAAGTGAAAATTGTCTTTTATGTCTCCAATAGTTACCTGCACATTAGGACATGCAACATATAACTCTCCAGAAGAGTTGTTTGCACCAGGATCTAGCTGCAAGGATGCATTCTTTGAAAAGAAAACCAAGAACTATCATTAAGACCAAGAATAAGGAGAGCATCAACTAAATACCGGTTGGTTTTCATTGCCTTCAAGCAAACATGGCATCCACAATGGAATTGTCCCACTTCCATTCTCATGTGCAATTGACACCTCATACTTTTCCATGTTGGCTAGGGTGAGCCTTTCAATTATTGGCAAGTCTTTCTTTTTCAGTAGTAGCCAATTGTTGCCGCTCATATGCCCTAGCCTCCAAATCCAATGCTTTTGAATATTTGCTCACCCACAACAAACTTTGCATCTTCAAGTGCAGAATTAGCCAAGAAATGTTGATCTATCTCATCCACTACCCACCCTAAGTCAACATCATTAAACTATGCTATGGTCGCAAGACTATAGTCCTTGAGGATGTCTAGTGAATCCATTATATCAACCAATAAGAGATAGTCTTGGTTATTTGATTGACATAGTAAATGTAGGCAAGCACGAGATGTGAACTAGCTTCCTTCCTCACATGCATCAATTGATTGCACACCCTCTAGGTCTTCATCAGGGGTAGCTAGGCAATCAAAAATCTACAGTGCAGTCTCTTCTCTCTCCTACTCAACATCAAAGGTTATCATCTCATTTGCCTCTTGAACCTCTCTAATCGTAATGGATGGCTATCTTTTGTCCTCAGTACATGATCCTTGTGAAGCCCCCTTCAAGTCATTCTCATTCCCTAGGAGGTGCAAATCGCAAAGGAATGCAAAGGAAGATTTACAAAAACAATATCTCTTTGAGTGTATTGAGTAGTTCTCTATGTCCTTGTGTTTGCATTGCCAAGTAATTTATCTAGCACCCTGGCTAGCTTTCTCTTCACGACTTTGTTGGTTGCAAATTCATGGAACATTTTCCTAGGTCTCTATGTTCACTATGCCACCTGAAGTCATTCTTCGGTATTCCTCTATGTGCACACTCGGTATATTTGTACATGACCACAAAATATTCTCAATAGAAAGTGGCAAAGTAGACATACACGGAAACTCATGAGCACGGGAATGAGTGTGTGCAATAGTGTGGAGAAACATAAAAATCTGCTCATCTAGGGTTTCCTCCATGTCATCCTCAAACTCCAACTCATACTTCATCTTTTTTCCTATTAAGAAAAGAGAGAATAAGAAAAAAGGGTCAGTACCAAGTGGTACAAGGTCTCTCCTTAAGAGAGAGGCCTCTTTTGCTTGGTGGTGACTTGTGCAGACTTCACAGCACATGAATAAGAAAAAAGGATCAATACTAATAAGTGATACAGGATCCCTCCACAAGTGGGAGGGCAATCCCTCACTTAGTGGTGACATCACATGAAAATAGATAAGATAGGAGATAGGTGAAGTATCCAAGAGCACACATGCGCACGCACACATGCACACGCGCGCGCGCACACACACACACACACACAAGCAATGGACACTTGAGAACACAAAGAAATAGAGCTGAAATTTTCTTCTTCTTCTTTCTTTTTTTTCACACAAAAAAACTAAGTTTATGACATAATAAAAGCCTAGTATGAAAATATCATAATGCATATGCATGTAATCACTAAGTATGAACTTGCTAGGAAAGAAGAGGTGGCACAATAACTGTGCCATAACTAAGGATGGACTATGTGGTTGTAGTCCAGTTGTAGAATCACTAGTGTATTCTCATGTTGGTTACCTAACACACTAGTGAATAATATTGTGCTACATCACCAAGGCACGTAGTGCATACTAGCTCATGTAGAGCTTGATATCTTAATACTCCCCCTTGAGCTTAGCATGAGCTTATGAACTCCAGGAATAGTCTTCAAGCATTGAAGCTTCTCAACTCCCAAGGCCTTGGTGAAACTACATTGACATAAACCAAGTCAATATCACCTGCTAGAGCCCACTCTCGAATGAAATGGTAATTGACCTCTATATGTTTGGTTTGTGCACAATACACTAGATTCTTAGCCAATTGAATGCTACTAATATTATCAAAGTAGATGATACCATTCTTATCCACATGCATCCCCAAATCACCCAGTAGCTTGCATAACCAAGCTACCTCATATATCGAAATTGTAGCATCTCTATACTCTACCTCTATACTAGACAAGGCAACTATCGATTGTTTCTTGTTGCTCCAAGTAACAGCAACACTTCCAAAGGAAAGCATAAAATCAGTGGTGGATCTTGTATCTGAAATACTACCAACCCAATTTGCATCTGTGTAACCATGCAAATCCAATGGTAAACCTACATTGTAGAATAAGGAATAGTCCAATGTGGACTTGACGTAGCACAATGTGCGTTGCACTGCATCCAAATGTGGTTTCCGTGGAAGCTATATAAACTAACTCTCCAAACCAATTGTGTAGTTTAGGTCTGGCCTAGTGATCGTCAAATAGATAATGTTGCCCACAATCTTTCCATACATAGTGACATCCTCAATCAAGTCACCATCACGTGCACTAAGCTTAGCATTAACATGCAAAGGTATAGAAATAGGCTTGCAATCAGCCATACCATACTTCTTTAACATATCCAATACATACTGTCTCTATGATAACCATATACCCTCTTGAGCCCTAATTATCTCTATGCCGAGAAAATAACGCAACTCTCCTAGATCTTTCATCTCAAATTGAGCCTTGAAAAGACTCTTCACACTATCAATCTCTATCTCAATATCACCTATAATGATCAAGTCATCCATATATGTAGTAATGACCACAATACCTATATCACTCTCACATACATAGATGAGTGATCAACCTATGTCCAGTGAAATCCAATGCGGACAAGGTATTCTACAATCTTGTCATGCTATGTCCTAGGTGCTTATGCTTGCTTTAGCCTATACAAGTCCTTACGAATCCTACATACATAATTTGGATAATTCTCATTCACATAATGAGGTGGCCGCTCTACATAAACTTTCTTTTACAACTCCCCATGCAACAACACATTCTTAACATCCATTTGATGCATGGTCCAACCTTTTGATATAGTTAGTACTATGATAACTCTTATAGTAGTAGCCATTTTAGCCACTGGAGCAAAGGTCTCCGCATAATCAATACCATGAGTCTATGTATACCCTTTGTCAACTAGCCATGTCTTATAATGCTCAATAGATCCATTTGACCTTAAACAGATTTGCAGCCAATAGCTTTCTTGCCTTCAAGTAAGGGCACCAACTCCCATGTGTCATTATCCATAAGTGTGTCCATTTCTTGATCCCTAGCATGATTCCAATGCTCATTACCCATTGCATCCTCAAAATGATGGGTTCCATATCTTGCACAATCTGAGCTATGCATGCATAATGATGAGCTACGTAGCTATCATATGTCAATCGTTGTATTGACTTTCTTGCTCTACTTGACTTGTGTAGATCCAGATCATTGCCAGGTGCTTTAGCATCCTCTTGTGTCTTATGTACACTAAATGCTTTAAGATATGTAATCCCAAACTCCTCATCCAAGCTTTACTTAAAGCCATCTAAATTAGCATTAATATGAGAGAAACTTGATGATACATCTGTCACAATAGATGAGTCCCCAAATTTCTCTTTACCTTTTCTTGATATCTATGATGTTCTTGGTGGAGTAACCTATGACCTTGATCTGCCACTCCAGGGTCTATCAACAAAACCATGATTAGGAGGCTCTTGTGGTCCACTCAATATCTATGACTACTAACTTGTTTTCTACATAGTCACACTCTCATGCTCATCAACCCCAATTGTATTTTGCACATTATTGTAATAGCTACTCATTTCATAGAAAATAATATCCTTGCTAACTCTCAACTCACGTGCAATAGGGTTATAACATCTATATCCCTTCTTCTTAAGAGAATATCTAAAGAATACATATTTTTTTGCTTTGGGATCCAATTTACTTCACAGATCATTAGGAGAATGCATATAAGAAATACATCCAAATGCTTTTAAGTGGGATAGGTTTGGCTTTCTATTTGTAAACTTCTCTTCCGGTGGGACATGTTTGGCTTTTTATTTGCAAGCTTCTCTTCAAGTGTCATACCATGTACTGCAGCAGTGGGTGACCTATTCATAATGTATATAGTAGTAACAACTACTTTAGCCCAATAATAATGAGGCAAGTTTCTTTCTGACATTAATACACAAGTCACCTCTACAATATACTTGTTTTTACATCTCAGCAACTCCATTTTACTGTAGAGTATATCTACATGTATATTGCATTTGTATACCATTTTTAATGCAAAATATTAGAAAACTCATTGGAGGGATATTCTCCCCCTCCAGCCGATCTTAGGCAATTAATATGCAACTCTATCTCCTTCAACCAAAGCCTTAAATCTTTTAAACAACTGCTTTTCTCATGCATAAAGTAAATCCACGCTTTGTGAGTATGATCATCAATGAAGGTAGCATAATACATGCAACCACTCAAAGTTGTAGTCTTTGTAGGACCCCACATATCAAAATGTCTCAATTCAAGTGGCTTCTTGCATACATGCTTTTCATGTGGAAATGCAAGCCTTGCTTGCTTTTCAAGTTGATATGCTTCACATACTTTGTACATTTCATAAACTCTAAACTTATGTAAACTTAGGTAAGCCATCCACAATTAGTTTTGACTACATGTCTTTTAGTCGCTACACATTCATATGACCAATTCTCTTATGCCAAATTTCAATATCAACCACTACACCTGAATCTTACACAAACACTCCAGCATCCATTTTAGGTAGACTTACTTCAAGAGTAAACAATTTTCTGGTACATTTCCCTTTTGCAACCAACCTACAATCACTTTTTAGATCTTCTACATAATAACCATCAAATGTGAATCGAATCTACAATCCCTATTCTACCATATGACCAACAGAAACCAAGTTTTTTGTAATGTTTAGTACATGCAGCACATAAGTCAATCACTTAGTTTTGCCATCATGCATACTCAAAGGAACATTTTCAACATGAGTAATGGGGTGAGTTGTATCGTCCCTTGTCTCCGCATAGGTGAAAAACTTTAAATAGTCATAGTATCACGAAGTGCTATAGAACAAACAACTATTCACTTTTGTCATAATTCTTTTTGCTGCTAGATGCTTAATTGCCTTGTTACTTTTTATCATTTCTAATTTTAGCCTTCTTTTTGAAGCAGTTTTTAGAAATGTAGCCTTTTTTACTACAATGATAGCACTCATTTCTATTGCTAGAATTCTGTTGCCCATTAGAAAATTGCAACTTGGCATCTTTGACTCCCCCTTCCTCAAGACTATCCTCCTCTATTTTGTTGTGTACCATAACTTTGACCATGACCATTATCTTGGCCTTTGCCATAATCTCTACCTCTGCTAGTAGAGTTAAATATCGATTCAAACTTGTTCTTGCTTTGAGAAGAAGAGGAATCCAAGCCAAGTTTCTCCTCAAGTATCAGCATAGGAATCAAGTCTGCAAAATTAGGGATATCATTCCTCATGTTCATAGATGACCTAAAGTTCTTGTATTCATCTCCAAGTCATCTAAGCATGCATACACAACATCAATATCATCATCAACTACCACATTAATAGATCCAGGGACTTCCACAATACTCTTGATCTTCAAGGCATAATCTTTAATGGATAGGTTTCCTTTTTTCACTTGGTTTAGCTTTGACTTGAGTTGCAGCTTTCTAGCCTAAGGCTTTGTATTTACTTTGAACAACCTTGCCAAATTCTTCCATGAAATAGCAGAGATTTCAAATTCCTACAAATATCCCATCATGTTATCTGTATACAAATCTTTGTAAATACAAATCTAAAATAATAGTGGTATGCTGTATACAGACATAGGAATTTGATATCCCATCATGTTACATAGCAGAGAATTTGGCAAGGTTGTTCAAAGTAAATACACTATTATTTTAGATTTGCCAAATTCTTCCATGAAATAGCAGACAACCTACAGAATTTGGGAGAATTTGTAATCTAAAATAATAGTGGTATGCTGTATACAGACAACCTACAGCATGTATGCACCTCTGACATGAGCTTGGAGCTCTCAAACTTGTTAAGGAGTACTATTGAAGCATAGGTATATGCTAGGAAGTCATATGGACTTGATGTCATGCATTGGATCTAGGATTTTATGCTGAAAAATATTCAAATCTGGAAATTTTTAATGGTTGGAAAGTGTCACTGAATGTAGGCAACAAGCATTGTCTCTTACTAAAGCATTATATGTCATTTTGGAGCTCATGTCATTTGTATGACATGACATATGTATGTTGAATGCTTGGAAGACTAAAGAGAGCATTGGATTCAACTAAGGATTGAAATATGGAGATGAAACAAATGCCTTGACATCTACTTGGCTGGTCATTTACAGTAAATGTAGTGTATGACATTGCCTCTCTACACTCCTGAAGAAAAGTAGCATCATTTATCACTCAGAATCTCAAAGGAGTTGATTTCTTGAATGTTAGGTTGTAGGTTTTAGACTACATGTTCTCTTCACTGCAATAAGAATACATGAAACAGAGATACAATGCTTGCAAAGTCTATGTATTGACTAAAACACCTACGGGTTAATCCACATGCTTGTGGATGTTTCTGAGGTTGTAAAGGACTGAAATACCCTGTTTCTTTGATGTTGAAAATTATTGCAGGAAACTATCCTGAATTGCATGAAATTTTCCTGAATTATAAGAAACTGTCTTGAATAGTAGGAAACTGGTCTTAAACTGTAGGAAAAGGAGTCAGATACTTACAGGTTGTATACATCATTGAATACCTAAGTTGCAACTATGGCAAATGCTCAACGCACTAAAAATATCACTCAAATTGTGGGAGAAAAGATGGACAACAAAAGTTTTACTTTATGGAAGTTTCGTATGATTTTTTTTTTGGTTGGCAGAGGTTATTGGGACTTATGTATAGGAGATGGGACTTATGTATGCATTTGATACGTCTATTTTTGTGAGAGTTGAATCCCCTGATTGGGATGAGCCGATTGCTTTGCTGCTGCATGAGGAAGTTAAGCTTGTGCTGAATACAGGTTCTAGTACGTCTCAAAGCAGAGACATTGTTCTTTACTCTAGCCAGCGTGGCAGAGGCGGCATAGGCCATGGCTCTTTTCGAGGTCAAAGAGACACTCAAAACACTTATGGATAGCAGCACTAGAATGCATGGCATGGCACAAATACAGAGGTCCATCGACAGTTTTCGAGGCAGCAGAGGGGGAGATTCCCTAGAGGCAGAGGAGGATCTTGGCAGTCAAATGATCAATCTAACAAGGACAAGGACTGCCATTATTGCGGTAGATATGTGCATATAGCCAAATATTGTCATAAGAAGCAGGCTGACATGAAAGCCAAGGGTAGATAGCATGGAAATCATGCTTCATCTAGCGGAGTTCCTGATGATCAAGGTGATAGGTTGTTTGCCATGCAGCATGTGTCTAACAATGCATCTAGGTAGAACAAAGATGAGAGATGGTACATTGATTCAGGAGCTTCAAATCATATGATACCCCATGGAGAATGGTTTGATAAGATGGTTGCAGGTTTGCATGGACATATTTGTACTGGGGATGACACCCATCATATTATTTAGCATAAAGGAGTTGTACCTTTGTTGATGCCTGATGGCAAGAAAAAGAGCCTGCATGATGTACTACATGTAACCAAGAATCTTTTGCTAGTTGGACAGATGATAGAATAGAATTTGCAGGTGAGATTTAATAGAGATGGATGATTTGTTGAAGAATATGGTAATGGCTGCAAATTGATTGCTAAAGGCTGAAAAGATAGCATAATGTTTACTCTTGATGCGTCAATTCCAGAATTGAAAGCAGCCAGGTTTGCACATGATGGTGGTGCTATATGGGATGTTGAGATACGGCATAAGCAGATTGGCCATGTGAATGTACAAAAGCTGAAATCTATGTAGCAGAAGGAGATTGTGCTTGGACTGCCTAAGTCCAAGTATCATGACTTTAGACATGTATGTGATGCATGTCAGTTTGGAAAGCATGCAAGGTTTCCATTTACGAAACTTGTAGAGAATATCTCATGACCCTTGTAGTTGGTACATTCAAATGTATGGGGTCCGTCTCATAATGCTTTGTTTGGTGGTGCTCATTACTATGTATCCTTGATTGTTGATTTCAGCAGGTACACTTGGCTTTACATACTGAAACATAAGGATGATGTGTTTGATGCATTCAAGGACTTCAAAAAGCATGTTGAAAATGAGTTGAGCTGTAAAATTTCATGTCTTAGATCAGATGGAGGTGGAGAATATGCCTCTAATTACTTTGATAGGTACCTTGCTAAATTTGGGATCAGAAGACAGTTAACTTGCTGCTACACACCGCAACAAAATGGTGTAATAGAAAGAAAAAATAGGGTACTGATGGAATCGGCAAGAGCTATGCTAAATGAGAAGAGTTTGCCAAATGATTATTGGGCTGAAGTAGTAGCGACATCTGTTTATGTGCTGAATAGAACCCCTACAACAGGGCTTCATGATGTAACTCCATATGAGAGGTTGTATGGTCATAAGCCTGACATTTCACACTTGAAAGTATTTGGCAGTATTGCATATGTGCATATTCTTGATGAAAAGAGGAAGAAATTGGATCCTAAAGCTATCAAGAGTGTGCTCCTTGGTTATGCACAAGACCGAAAAGCTTACAAGTGTTATGTACCATCTACACATGAGTCATTGATTAGCAAAGATGTTTTTTATGAGTTGGCATCGTGGTATGGTAATTCTATTGTAGTGGCTATTGATGGATCAACTAGCACTAGTAATGTTGAAAATACACCTACAATGAGTACATCTATGAGTGGTCCTACATGTATGGGTCACCTACAGTAAGTCCTTGGTCAGGACGCTTGCGAAGTCGTACTCCTACGTCCACAGACACGGATATGTCAGTGAGGGGGAGATTGGATAAGGGAAAAGAAAAGGTGCTTGAGGATGTGATAGGTCCACTTATAGTAGGTTATGAGTCATCTAACAATGACAATTTGGATAGTGAGTTGGTCATTCCATCTGTTATGACACCTAGAGCAAGGCAGAGTCGTTATGTAAAGGCAAGCTCAGAGTGAGCCACAGTTATAGAGATCTGAGAGATTCAGAAAACCAATTGATAGGTTTACATACACTGGTTATTTAGCTTGCCATTATGCATATATGGCTAGTGTGGCAGGTTACAAAGAACCTACAAAGTTTGATAATGCAATTATTGATGATAAATGGTGTGCTGCTATGGATGAGGAGTATGTAGATCTGGCTGAAAATGAGACATGGGAATTGGTTGAGTTGCCTTGAAAGGAAAAGTCCCCATTGGCTGCAAATGGGTGTATAAGGTTAAGTCCAAGTCAGATGGTTCATTAGAACGCTATAAGTCTAGGCTGGTTGCAAAAGGGTATGTGTAACAGTATGGCCTTGACAATGAGGAGACTTTTAGTCCAGTGGCTAAAATGACAACAGTCAGAATTGTCATTACTATGGCAGCATACAAAGGATGGAAATTATGGCAAATGGATGTCAAGAATGCTTTCTTGAATGGTGATTTAGTTGAGGAAGTATATATGGAGCAACCTAAAGGCTATGTTCACCTGGACTTTCCTACACATGTATGTAAGCTGAAAAAGGCTTTATATGGGCTGAAATAGGCACCTAGAGCATGGAATGCTCAGATCAACAGTTATTTACAGCAACATGGATTTAGATTGGGTGATGTAGATCACAGTCTGTTCACGAAGAAGACAGATCATGGATGTGTGTTTCTAGTGGTTTATTTAGATGATCTTATCATCATTGGAGATAATGAAGAGGGCATTGCTGAAATTAAATCATGTTTACAGGATAAATTCAAAGTCAAAGACCTTGGTGAGCTGAAGTATTTTCTTGGGATTGAGGTAGTCTCTACGCCTCAAGGTATATGGTTGCTATAAAAGCAATATACTCATGACATGTTATAGAAGTATGGTATGGCTGAATGCAAGCCTATGGAGACACCTCTTGATTAGAATGTCAAGCTGTAGATTGATGTTGGGAATGACATAGAGAATGTGACCATGTATTGACAGATGATGGGAAGCTTGATATACTATGTCTTGACTTATGTTATGCAGTGGGGCTGATTAGTTAGTTTATGCAGAAGCCTCACAAACCACATTTAGATGCAATCAGGAGGATCATGAGATATGTAAAGGGTACTATAGATTATGGGTTTTTTTATGCATATGGAAGTCCCTTGACTTAATAAGTTTTACTGATGCTGATTGGGTTGGTTGTGCCTATGACGGGAGGTCAACTAGTGGTTATGCATTTGGATTGGTGGGCAGTAGTGTGATCAGTTGGCAGAGTAAGAAATAGCCTACTGTTGCATTGTCTAGTACAGAAGATGAGTACAGAGGAGCTGCCTTAGTGACTTGCGAAGTAGTTTGGTTGATGAAACTACTGAAAGACTTGGGAATATAGCTCAAAAGTAGAGCGAGATTGCATTGTGATAACCTCAGCAGTGTTATGTTGGTTACCAATCTTGTCTACCATGCTAGGTCCAAACATATTGAGGTTCACTACCATTTTATCAGAGAAATGGTTCTTACAATGCAAATTAACTTGATTCATGTGAAGATTGAAGACCAGGTAGTAGATATATTTACCAAGTCTCTTGGTAAAGAAAAGTTCATATACTTCAGACAGCTACTTGGAGTTTATCAGATGGTTTGAGCTTGAGGGGGAGTGTTAGAATATCAAGCTCCTATTACTCTTCAGTTAGTTTATCTTTATGTGTGTGACCGACATTAGCTAGATATAGTCGTACACGTGTGTGACATTCAATAAGTCGGTGTAGTTTGTGACTTAACCATAATTAGTCTTGGTTAGTCATACCTATGTGTGTAAGTCTCTTTCAGTCAGTATGATAGAAGAATAATGGAAGAAGAACAACAATGAGCTGAGGCTCATCTCCTGCTCCACTCTGTCTCTCTCCCTCTCTTCCAACACAACTTTACTCTGTGTTTGCTCCTAATCTTTCTTAGCCTTTAATTGTTCTATAATAGTATTTCATGCATGAACTTTAGGTGCTATTTCCGTGTCTCCTTCAATGTAATCCCAAACATCTTTGCCCTTTAAGAAATTTATCATCTTGAACTTTCATGTAGGATAATTTTTCTTATCATGCTTCTTGCTGACAATTTAGTTGAAGTTGTCAGACTTTTGACAAAACTGAAAACCTTACAAAACCTTCAATCTACAAGCTATATCTCACATATTGGCATTTGATTATATTACATGGATCATTGTGCATCACTTGAATACAATCCTCATTGCTTCAAATGGGAGTTGCAAGGATTGTCAATTGGAAATAAATAAATTTTCATTATTCTAAGCATAAACAAGTGTTCATTGTTAAACATTTGTTTTGTTCAAAATTTTTCATAAAAATCCACACAGATGACAAGAACCCAACCCTACAATTCTCAAAAGCACTACAATATTTTGTGTAGGGGACAATATGGGCTAGTGAGCTATAAACTATAGCATGAGATAAATAGTAAGAATGCCAAGTTTTAGCCAAAATTTTCCAACCAATATTTTAAAAGCTTTAAATCGGAACCAGCTACATGTTACTCTCAAGTTACATCAAATGGATGCAGGATGCATTAGGTGGCAACTAGAAAGCTCAAGCCTGAAAAAGACAAGGCAAAGAAGTAAATAATTCCTTGGAAGAGATCAAGAATGTGGAAGTACAAAAGAACAAAAACATTCAAAAGCCTCAACTATCATCCAAACCTTACCAAAAACTAGCAATATTGATAACAACTCAAGGCCCACAAATTCTCCAAGAAAGTTTTACATTGACATTGTCATGCATTAGTCATCTATCTCCTCAAGAGAAGCCCCAACGTTTTCCAACAAGAGCATAAATCCTCATCAATAATACGGTCCTTTCTCAACAACTTCAACAACAACAAGACCTTGTGTGCTATAATTGTTTTGGCATTGTATTCGTAAGATTTAGGAGCATAACCTCCAATCAGCATTATTCTCTGTCATACTTCCAATTTTATATTTGTATGGTAGAAGACACGTACACATACAATCATTGCACCACACCTAAAGATCCTCAAGTTAGGAACACCTTAGTGGCCTTGGTAGTTAGCTCTATCTCTAATCCCCTACCCCTTCTTCCAATTTCCCTACAATTGCTTAAGGTCCATCAAGGGTAAGACATACCTAGGGAGCTTGGTTCCTTGAGTCACTTGCAAGTTTTTCTCTCTCTACCTCTTGTCACCTCAGTGACATTACAACACTAATGAAAGTATGGTCGAAAGGGCACTTAAGAAAGAAACTAATTTCTCCAATTTCCACAAGTAGTTGCAACCACAATAAATAATGCTCATTGTCAAAATCACTCAACTTGTATATACCACTTTATCTAATCTACCAATTGCATCTCCCGAACGTCTTCTCCAAGCATCCTTTCCTCAACATTGACAATTCATTCCATTCTCAACCATTGAATTTCCATGTTTCATTTCCCTACGCCATAGAGAACCATTGGAGCTATCTTCTACCTAAGTAATTACATATGTATGTATGCACACTCAGATAACATTTACATCACAAACTATGCATAGTTTGGGCCCTCAAGTGTAGGACAACATTGTAGGCTCAATTGGAGTTTGACCGATCTTTCAAACCAATGATACATATCCTATGCATGAAAAAGAAGACTAGTACTTGCCCTAGAGAGGAAAATGATGGGCATAGGATGAGATGGCATCTATTTCTCATCCTCTTGTTGGGGGTAAATGCACCTTTACCTAGCCGCCCATGTATTACTACACTAATAGTACCTGCGCTTGCACACTGCAGGTGGTGGGCACCCATCACCGCCACTTTATTCTTTATTCTTTTAATGATAGATGAATAAAGGGAAGGCCGATCACACATTGTGACTATTAGAGTTCCCACATTGTGACTCTCTCTCTCTCTCTCTCTCTCTCTCTCGCTCTTGCTCTTGCTCTCTCGCCATAGCTCTTCGGTGCAAGATTCGATCCTTCTCACCTTTCCACTAGTATCATAACATGGTTGCTTGAGCACTTGAGAGTGGTTTGTGACTCCATCAGCATCCCATTTAATCCCTATGCCATTGGTGCATTCTCTCGGCAGCCATATCCGACTCCTTCGAGCTCCGCGACTTCTCGAGCACCTACCCGGCCCATTTGGGCACCCTCAAGGCATTCCTTCAGAGGTATTGAAGCATTATTTTGAGTGTTTATTTTAGTTTGCAGGGTATAGTAGGAAGGGGGCAGCCATAGCTCCAACCATTGGAGCTCCCCCATTTCATATCTTTGCTCTTGCCTGATTAGGCTTGACAAGGCTTTGTGTAGGCCTTCTTTAGGCCCTACTTGAGCCCCCCTTCCACCCCATTAATTCCACATGGACCAAGAGCATACCTAGCAACATCAGTCCTCTTTGCACTAACTTGAAGACTTGCAAAAAAAATTCATTTTTTACTTCAGCCCCCCTCCTCCCTTGGCACTCATTGGCAGCTTGAAAACACTTCATTTGGCACTTGGGAACCCCCCCTTGATGCTCAGCATTGGTGGTTTATCATTGGCATTGATTTGTGAACTGATTGACCTTAGTCTAGGACTATTTTCCATAGTCCACAGGTAGCCACAAACAATGTTACATCAGCACTTTATGTTTATGCTTGGATAGCATTAGCTATTTGATGCCTGAATGCCTATGGTTGATGCCAGATGTTTAAGGAATGTATGCCTACTGATTTTCCATCATTTTGGGCTAATCTTGAGCTAAAAAATACTAATTTTTATGCAGTGAATGTATGCTGGAAACTTCAGGGCCGAAGTGGTTTTGTCAAAGGTTTCTTATACCTATTGCAATCGGGTTGTGTCTTGGAAGCTTTACATGATGTATTGATGCTTTGGGGCCGGTTGTGTCTTGGAAGCTTTACATGTGTATTGATGCTTTGGGGTCGACATCACTAAGAAGGTCGGATTTGGATAATTTGTGAAGGGTTTGTTGTATGTAGAACATGATGAGGGTGTGAGGTCCCATGGCTAGAACAAGTAGATAAAGTCAAGGTCCTTAGCATCACAGTTTGGTATCTTTGGAAAGTTGAAACTCTTGTGCTTTTTTAGATCAAATGAAGCACCATGCCACCTTTGTCAAGGTTGGTATGTAGCATCATCTCTCTCTTTTGTGGAGGTCATGTACAAAAACCATGCATTGTCATTTGTATCTAGAATATTCCTTCTCCATGCTAGTTGAACTCTATAGGCTTCCTTTGACCTAAGTGTGTATTGGGCCCTCCAAGTATCCAACCAATGCTGCCAATAGAAATATTGATGGTCTTTGTTTTGGGTGGGATTCAGCATATGCAAAGAGGTTGAAAAATTCTCGGTGAAACCCCTAAGAGCTCAATTTACTTTGTTTTTTTATCTGAGGCTATTTTGAGCTCCATTTTAGACTTGTAAGTGTTGTGTTTAGGGCTTACACAACAAGAAAGTAGAGAATACATAAACACACCATCGTGCTAGAATAAAGAACATAAGCATAAACATATTCTCTGTATACACTTTACCATCCATAACCGAAAACCTTTTATGATCCCATAATGCATAAATAGAGATTCATACACTTAAGAACATGAGTGACAAGCATTGAGAATAGCCAACAGTGACCATAAAAGCACGGTGTTATCCATTCCTGTATTTCAAAATCCACACGATTGACATCAATAATACAATCGCCTACATATCAGAATGAGCCACCTGACATATAGGTATTCTGTCCCATGACATTTAAAGACACAATTACATATCCTGATCTCAAACCACTATATCCATATATGAAAGTAAGAAATTAAGGTCACTAATGGAATTCAAGTCCTAGGGATTTGTGCCCCTAATGCCTGGCACAGCTAGGCATGACCCAGACCGACAAGCATAAAGTAAGACACTGAATGACATAAAGAACATACTTATACCCTGCTAGAGGCCTTGCTACCCTTGACAAGACACATTGAGCATTAGTGAGTAGAGCCCCTCTAGGATACTCAAAGCTCTCTGGTGTAGTTGCATAAGTAGTTCTAAAGCCAATAAAAAAGATAGACAAAGTACAAAGATCCAAAAAGTGAGCAGCTAGAAAGAAATAGACAATGATGTCTTTGCAAGATGACATTTGCACTCTAGAAGACTGACCATCATGTCCAGCAGGTACAACACCTCCTATCTCCTAAAACTCATCATGCACCTCATGCACTACCTCCTGCACAAAATCACTATTATCATTGGCACGAAAATGCTTCTCTTGCAACAAAGTAGCAATATAATCCTCATTGCTTCTCTTGGCTTCCAAAGCCTCTTGCAATCAAATCTCCAAATCATGACATTTGCCCTCAAGCATAGATATCTTCTTATGCAACTCTTCACTTCCATGATTATCAACTAGCTGCTCTACCATAAACACATCTTTAAACATAGCAAATGGATGAGAAACCAAAGCATCCAAAGTTTGAGAAACCCTCTACCATGACTATTTTACTTCCAAAAGCAAAGCATCATGAAGTTCTTCAGACTCAGATTTAAGCACTACTAACCCATCCACATCCACATCCAAAATTTGAAGAATTTGCTGCTCAACCATTTTCAAAGGATCAAACCTATCCATCAACAGTTTATGATCAACCTACAACTATGCATACATATCCATAAAATTATGTATACTCTTTGAACACTAAGACTTTAATTCTTTGGTCCATATTTCAAAGACATTCACCGAAATTTTGTTATGCTCCATTTGCTGTTGCAATGTTGAAACCTGCTCATGATGCTGAGCAAATAGAGCATCATAATCTATTGCTTTCTGCCTCAACTTCTGCCTCAACTACTAAGCCAAATCCTTAGCCCTCATCCTCTCGGTAGTCAACTGAACTTGCAAACTCAGAACCTGTGCTCCAATACTTGAATGATCTCTTTCATGCCATCTCAAATAAACCATGATTTTTTGCATCACACTCATGGCATCAGTCATACTAGCAACACAAGAAATCTCAGTATCCAACTCACCCGAAACCAAAGGAGTATCAGCTACATGCATAGAATTAAAGTCTTTGTGCAAAGCCTTCTTAATAGCAATAGGAACATCAACCGAAACTTTTTGTGGCTACTCATCCACCTTGGACATACCCCTGAGCCAAATCTTGCCAATATTTTGCTTCGTTGATCACTTACTTTACATGAGAAAGAAAGATGCAAGCTTGGTCATCATAATCATCTATGTGGATGACCTGATTATTACAAGTGATAATGATAGTGGGATTGCTAAAGTTAAGGACCTTTTGAAGAAGAAGTTTGAGATGAAGGGTTTGGGTGAGCTGAGGTACTTTATTGGTATTGAGGTGAACAAATGTGATAGTTTTACATAGTTGTCTCAAAGGCACTATGGCTTGAATATATTATCCAAGTATGGTATGGCAGCATATAAGTCTCTATCAATGCCATTGGAGAAAAATGTAAAGTTGAGTGCTAATGTTGGGGATGAGATAGAAGACTCTACCATGTTTAGGAGGATAGTAGAAAGTTTGATTTACATGACTATCATAAGGCACTTGAGTTATACTCTTGGCCTTGTCAATTAGTTTATGCAGATGCCTAGAAAGCCTCATTTGGATGTAGTGACACACATATTGAGGTATGTGAAGCATTAGGACTTTTTTATGAGGCAAGTAAGAATTTATATATTTTTGGATACATTGCAAATTGGGTTGATAGCATATCTGATAGAAGATCTACCAATGGATTCATATTTTCCCTTGATAGTGCAGTAGTTACATGGAGTAGCAAAAAACAACCTACAATTGCTTTATCAAGTATAGAGGCTGAGTATAGAGGTGCTAATATGGTAGTATGTGAGGTGGTATGGCTATAAAAGTTATTAGGTGATTTGGATATGTAGGAAGATGGTCCAATTATTCACTATGATAACATGAGTAGCATACAACTAGCTAGGAACCCAATGTTCCATGTTAGAATAAAACACGTTAAGGTGCATTACCACTTTGTGAGAGAGAAGGTACTTACATGAGAGATTGACTTGGTACATGTCACTACACATGATCATATAACTAACATTTTCACAAAGGCATTGGGTGTAGAGAAACTTTCAAAGTTTCAAAGCTTACTTGGAGTTGTAGAGATACAGTTGAGCTTGAGGGGTAGTGTTGAGAGGGCAAGCTCAATACATGTGGACATTGATGATGGACCGCCTAGTTGGATGGGTCTACACATCTAGACTTAGCACGTTGGTGGTCATTATGATTCTCGCATGGCCACTGACTTATCACTTATTATATTTAGTTTATTGCACTGATCTACAACTAGCATTGTTATAGTGCCAATTGATTAGTATAGTCAATTATGCGTTATTTGGCTTAATAGGCCACTTTTCTTTATGTTACTAGGCCATATTGTATGGAATGACCCCCAAAGCATGCTTTACAGGCAAAAAGTGTGATTTGTCACACTTGAAAGTGTTTGGTTATATTGCATATGTTTATATGCTAGATGATCTACAAAAGAAGCTTGATCCAAAGGCTGAAAATGTATTTTTGTTACATACTCTTTAGAATAAAAGGGCAAGCATGGTCTGACAAGATTGGAGAGTATATTGTCAACATTGGGTTTTATGTTTATAATGGTGATCACTCACTTTATGTGACAAAGGGAGATGTTTGTCTAGTCATCATATTCATCTATGTGGATGACTTGATTTTTATAGGTGACAATGACATTGGGATTGCTGAAGTTAAGAAAATTTGTGAGTCGAGGTACTTTATTCCTATTGAAGTGATCATATATTATGATGGTATATGGTTGTCCCAAAGACAATATGACTTGGATATGTTGTCCAAGTATGGCATGATAGCATGAAAGCCTATTTTAGTGCCATTGGAAAAAAATGTAAAGTTAAGTACTAAAGTTGGGGATGAAATAGAAGACCCTACTATGTTTAGGAGGATAGTAGGGCATTTGATTTACATGATTATCACAAGGATAGACTTGAGTTATGATGTTGGCATTGTTATTCATTTTATGGAGATGCCTAGAAAGAAATATTTGGATACAATTAGATGCATATTGAGGTATGTGAAGTCCACTTTACATTATGGACTTCTTTATTAGGCAAGCAAGGATATACATATATTTGGATATACATACAAATTGGGTTGGTAGCATATCTAACAGAAGATCTACTAGCGATTTCATGGTTTCCCTTGGAAGTGCAGCAGTTAGATGGAGTATCAAAAAACAATCTACATTTTCTTTATCAAGTACAGAGGCTGACTATAGAGGTGATATTATGGCAGCTTGTGAAGTGGTATGGCTACAAAAGTTATTGGGTGATTTAGATTTGTAGCGAGATGGTCCAGTTGTCATGCATTATGACAACATGAGTAGCATATAGTTAGCTAGGAACCCAATGTTCCATGCTAGGAAAAAACACATTGAGGTGTTACCACTTTGTGAGAGAGAGGGTACTTATAGGAGAGATTGACTTAGTATATGTCAACACACAAGATTAGATAGCTGACATTTTCACAAAGGTATTGGGTGTAGAGAATTTTCAAAAATTTTGAAGCTTACTTGGAGTTGCAGAGATACAGTTGAGTTTGAGAGGGAGTGTTGAGATGACAAGCTCAACATGTGTGAACATTGATGATGGACCACTTGGTTAGTTGGGTCTACGCGTCTACACTTAGCATGTCAGTGGTCATTATGATCCTCAGATGGCCACTAACTTATCAGTTATTATATTTAGTTTGTTACACCTACCTGCAACTAGTATAATTATAGCACTAGCCAATTAGTATAGCCAGTTATGCACTATTTAACTTAGTAGGCCATTTTCCTTTATGTTGTATCTTATGTACACTTTGTGTACATGTGTGAAAGAATAAGAAGAAACTAGCAAGAAAATTTTTTGGCCTCCATCTCTCTTATTGTGTTCTTGAGTGAGCTTCCTCTTGTGTGTATGGTGTGTGTTTGGTGCAACAGTTCAAGCAAGTCCCCCCACCTCCCGGTTCGTGACACTTTTTAGACAATTGATTCTTGAGTCACCTCAATAATGTCTCTAGTTACTTTATTCCTATTTGCGTGATCTAGCATATTTTCTTCATCAAAATTATCATTTGAGATATCTTGCTCTAACTACTCTATCTTTTTATTCTTTAAGTTCCTGGTAGAGTTTGTCTAGAACATTGGCAAAAGCATCACGTCTTGGTATCCTGGTTGGTCTTCTTACCTCCACCCTAGTGTTAGTAGGTCTTTTTTATATTATCTTTGTCCCTTTTCTTCATGTTCTCTATCTTCTCAATCACTTACTTTCGATAGTTGTTGGACCTATAAGAATTCAATGATCTCCTAAGGTAGATTATTCTTAATTGGTGGCAAGGATCGTTTCTTTTCCTTCCTTTAAACTAATATGTACTTCTTCCTAGGCCTTCAGTGGCCATTCTTCATAATATTGATATAAGAAGGCTTTCTCTATTCTCATCAACTCCTCAAAATATAGTCTCATTTTCCTCTCATAATTCTCTTATTGTTTTTTTTATTGAGCTTGATAACTTCTTTTTCTTTCTTGACTAAAAATCCACCCCTTCTTCTTGCCTATCAATGATACATTTCTTCTTTCTTGTGGTCTTCATCTTTTATTGCTTGTTCTTCTTAATTCTTCCTTCCTTTTGGCCTTACATGCTTTCTTCTTTTGCTCATCTTCCATTTGTATCCTAGGTAGCTCATTTTTCCTTTTCTTTTCTCTTCTTGAGTTCTCCTAAAAATGTTGTCCTTGGCTCCTCTTCAAGTTGAGGTATTGGTTGTATAGGGGAAGGGGCATGAGGATAGTTGGCATAATCATGGATTATTTGCATTTGATCTCTTACAAAGATTATCGTCATGACTTTGGTATCTGTCAATTTCTTCCTTTGCGATGCACTCTCTCAATGTCACCAAAGTGTACTTATAGCCTTGACATTGCATCATGTATTTTCTCTGCCCACAATAGCTATTTAGGTTTTGCTTAGTTATTGTTCTAGTGGTTGGAATATCCTCCATAAGGCTTGTGGGGTTCCTAGTTATGTGTGTTCTAAACATGGTGTGGAGAAACTTCAAATATTGATCCTCTATAGCTATCAGTTACAAGCCATTCCGCTTAAGCATATGCAAGTCTTTCCACCTCAGGATTGTCTACATTGCCTTTTGACTTTAATTATAGGGTTTGTTCTTGCTCATTATGCCAAGTACCTATTTTGGCATTAAACTCATTAAAGTGATTAGATGCTCTACTAGTTGCTTTCTACAATCACCATTCTAGTCCTAGTCACTATCCTATAAGACTTGAGGACTTTTGTTGTGTATATGTTGGCTTTGTTACCCCAAACAACCTCACATATTGGTGTAGGATACACTCCTTGATGAGATATCTGATAACTAGGTTGATGTCCACCACTTGCTTTAGGTTCTCAAACCATCTGAACTTAAGCTCATTGTACTTGAATACTTAGGGGATGAACATGAATATTTCTTGCTCCTCATTGGTAAAGGGGAATTGAAGAGCTCCTTTAGTGTTTTTTATTTTTGTCTTGACTCCACATTATTCCTAGGATTATGTTCTTTAAGAAGTTTTCTTACACCAATATAATGATCTATCCTACAAAGAGTTTGCAAAAAGTTTTATTGATAAAATTATGCCTTAATTCTTTGGGTGACCTCTATTGGTACCCCAGTAGCCAACAAAAGTGTAATGCTTCCTAGCATTGCAAGAAATCCTCTACATTTTCATGTAGGTCTCTTGTGTGCATGCACTTGTCTAATTATGTGTTTTTATTTATGCACATAAAGAATAGGTGGTATGGTATAAATTCACTTGGCTTGAGAAATGAACCAAGCATAAAAGTTTGGATTATATTGGAGGTTAGCATACACATCCAATGTTGGTAGAGAAGTGGCCAACACTCTAGGAGAAGTGGGGTCTATGTATGTTGGGATCCCACTAGGAAGTATTTGTGGCTCTTCTTTTCTTAAAACTTGTGATTGGTTGACTTCGTATTGTAGAAATTTATATGCAAGCAACATACTATTTGTACTCCGATGGCAATGTCCCTCTACTTTTTTTAATTCTCCACCAAGCTCTTTACACAAAGTTCCATAGTAAATGAAGGCATTTACCTCATGGTTTTCATAGTGCTTTTGGAGATAAGCTACAAGATTTCATCCAATCAAAGATTTGTTATTATTCTTCCCATGTTAATTCCACAATTGTGAATATCTTTTTCTTTTCGAGTTGCAATCCAACATTGGATTTTTCAAAGATATGCAAGAATGAGTAGAGTATCATCAAGTCATACAAGAATGAGTAGAGTCTTTGATTTCCTTGAGGTATGCCATGAAGGTTTTACCATATTCCTTGGATATTTCTTATACCATTTTCACAATTGATTGTTTTATTAGCTTGGATTTTAGTCTTAATAGAGGCTATAGTTGTTAACGGTATTTTGAGAAGGCTACAGAAAGCGCAAGTGCTGGATACTATTTTTTGGTGGATTACTATTTTGTGGAGCTTCATTGTATTACTTTGGGCACTTGTGTATTACTTTTTACTCATGGACATCATCAGACTATCATGGTTGTATTATTTTGTGAGAGCCGGGCTCACTCCCGTGCACATTGTATTTATCACCCGTAGTTGTATTTGTCGCACCCGCATGTGTTGTGTGGGTTGCGCACATGTAATTGTGATTAGAATAGTGTAGTCTTGGTCTATTTAGGCTAAGGTTCAAGCATGTTTCAAGGATTGACCGGCCTAAAGCCCACTATGTGGGTAGGATGCCCAAAGAGGGTGCAAACCCTAATTCACAGTTGTGGAAACCCTAAACGCAAAAGGGGCGCAAACCCTAACCCTAACCCTAAACGAAAAAGGGGTGCAAACCCTAACCCTAACCCTAAACACAAAAGGGGCGCAAACCCTAACCCTAATTCTATGTCTATATAAGGGTGGGAGGTCTCAGTTGTATTCACCCCCTTTGGCACATTCATGCTGCGGAAGCTCTGTTAGTGCAACCATTCAATCTTTCTATTCTATCATCTTGCTTCCATTGTGTTGAGAGTGACTGAGAGGGAGAGAGTGAGAGGTGTGTTGAGCGAGGGACTGAGGGAAGGTGAAGCTCTTCGTCGTCTTCTTGCTTTTCTCGTCGTCTCTACTAGCTCTTCGACTCATTGGTGTGCTTGGTGGTGGATGCGAAGGAGCGACGGCATCGGATCGTGTTGATCGTGGTCGTGGAACTATCTTCGAGCCTTTGAAAGGTAAGTTAGGTGAGTTCACTACAACTCGAGCTAGTCTTGTGTTCTTGCTTCCTTGGGTTGGAGAGGAGAATGCTTGGTTAGTTAGAGCGGAGCGTGAGAGACAAGGTGAGAGATTGTCGCCAACGTGAGTTGCAGCTTCTGAAAGAATAGAAGTCCGTCCAAAGTCCCGACTGTTGGTGCGTTTGCCTCAACATTTTATGTAAGTCATGTAACTGCCGGGCTGAGTGTTTCAAAAATTCTTGATGAGATGATCTCTCTGCCTCATACTTCTTTTGTAATTCCAATTTTTCCAGAATTGCTTGATCCTTGTCCGGTTTCAACTCTTCACATAAGAGCTCTAATGTGGTAAGACCATCCAAATTCGCTGATGTCCTTCTTGTGCAAACTTTTGAACTAGTGGTAGTCTCATCTGGTCACAGCTTCTCTACACTAGAAGTGACTGTAATTTCTTCATTCTGTCTACCATGTTCCAACGTGTTTATCTGGGCTTGCATGGTTTGTAAAGTAGTCATGAGCATCTGAAAATCTCCTGGACCAATCACCGATTGTTTTCCTTAAGTCTTTCCCTTTCCTTTGTCAGAATCTCCAAGTTTCCTAGCAACGTCTTCTTCAACTTCCTGTGGAGCGGAGGCTTCCTTCCCTCTCATGTCCTTAATGGATGATTCCTGTATGGTTGTGGCTTGATTCTCCTTTTCCTTGTGGAGAGCTTCCCCCAAGTGTTGTGCATTCTCTAGCGACTCCTCGATCGCTACGTGGTGCTCTGTCTTAAATTTTTCTTTCTTACTCTTTTTTTGACCCATCTTCTTTAGTGAACTCTCAACACTTGGCTCTTGTTCCTCCCTTGGTCGTTTGTCCTTCAGTTGACCCATCTCAACAACTGCGGGTGTCACCTGAAAGGGCTTGGAGAGTCCCAAGGCTGTGGTGATGACCTTACTGAGTGCACCACCATAATTTATCATGCATATCTTGGCCTCAGTAGTGGTGAGTCTCCCTTCAAGAGTTTTAGGAAGAGTCTCATGTGCCTTGGCAAGGGATTCACAAATCTGATCCATCCAAAACTTATTTAAATCCTCATCAAGTATCCTGTCTAATAAGATATCTTCCATGAAGCCCTTGGGTATTCTCCCTGCACGAGTGCTGGTTTTGTTGTAGGTAAACAAATGGTGAAACACCTGTGCAGTGGCTCTAAGATCCAACTCCTCAATGGCAGAGAACAATAGACCACCAGTAGTAACATTAGGCTTACCCTCCCACCTTTGATCCACTAGATGAGTTTTACTAGCTTTACCATGCCCTCTTGACCCTTGACAAAGACCTAAGGCTTGTTCTATCAGCTTAGAAGTAAGTGCTACCTCCCCAACTTTTTTCTCTTTTTCATCCCAGTAGCTCATCCTACTTGTTTTAGTCTTAGGATCGTAGTTTTGAACAAAGTTGTAGCAATTGGCAAAGTGAATAGGGCCATTGGTTGCTCTAATATAGTCGGTTAGCCCACATTTAGCCACCAACTCCCCAATTTTAGGATACCTGTTGACAATATTCTCCAAATTGGTAAGTTGACGAAACTTCAAGGCCCCAAAACTCCATATGCTGGTCTCTAGACCAAACTCCTTGCATTGCTCCATAGTGAATACTGCCCTGTCCTCATAATGATGATCCTTGACAGCCACCAATGTCGACATTGTAGACATTTCAAACTGTGAACCTGTCATCTGCTTAATCAAAAGATAAGACCACATCTTGAGAAATTTCTAGCTAACCATCACACAAAATATAAAAGTCAAACTATACCTTTGCCTTTTTATAAAAATAATGCCAAAATGGATTGCCAATTGCCCTCCTACAACAAAAAGACCTAGCAAGCTTCCTAGCTTGCAGGGGTAAGCGACAAAGGATGGAAAAGATGACAGGGCAACACAAAAAGGAAAAAGAAAAAGAAGATGAAGTATGGACAAAGAAAATGGAAAGACAACTAGGTGGACGGGGAAAATGAAGGAAGAATGGACATCCACCAAGCGTAAAAGTTGGGATTATACTCCAATTCCGCAAATGTATCAAGGTCAAATGGGCGCATAGCCAAACCACACAAATAAGTGGTAATATCTGTGAGGAGACATGGACCAGCAAAGCGACTAGCCACATGTAGTTCTTCCGCCGTTAGAATTTTATTAAACAGGGGATGGTGTTGCAAATTGGAAGGCACTTCTAGGTCACGAGCCAAAATGATGGCATGGAGTGAAACAGGAGAATGATATGTAGGATCAGACCGAAGGTTACTAATGGCGCGCCGTTTCTCGGCAGTGGTCATCAGACGACTACCAGCCTGAGCAATCTCAAGCCGATGGTTATACCAGAGGCGTAAGAAAAGACTAGAAGTGGTTTGTTTGGTGGTAAGAGCTGCAAGCTCAACGGAATCAACACATTTGGTCACTAGAGCATAAGAAGAGATTAATTGGGAGGACTAGAGACGCTTCTGAGGAAGAGTCTTGACGTACTCAGCCTGCACCAAGAGACTTGTGCGGAAGAGATGTTCATGCTCCTCCCACATGGGATTCCATCGAGTAGCAAGTTCAAGTGCCTCATTGCCGGCAAGGCCGAGGTCAATCATAGCAAACAATTTCGCAAAGGTGGTAAACATAGAATCGAATTGGAGTAACCAACTAGCGTCGGAGGAGTTGTCCTTCGTGGCCAAGTCCGCAGCCATGCCACTAAGAGAGCGGCAAATGAGTAGAGGTTTTAGACCAGAAGGGGGATCAGGAGCAGTGGAACTAATCTGAAGATGAGGTGGAACCGGGTCCCCGCGTTCATGTTGGAGTTTAGCTTGGGCTGCCTGATCCAACTGGTGGACTAGCCAAGAGAGATTGGAAGAGGAGGATGCCTTAGAGGAAGCTGAGGGCCCAAGGGAAGGTGTGAGAAGAGGGTCAGGAGGGGGTTCCGGAGCGAAAGATGGAGATGAGGAGACAGAGGAAGGTAGTGGAAATTACTTCTTATTAGGAGGTGGTTGGTTAAGGGAAGCGGAATGGGGCGTAGACTCTGACTCGTCATGAGACGGGGTGACTGGAGGTAGGAAGGAATGAGAAACCCGCAGATAAGACATTCGGCGCTTCGAGCAGCCTGGAGGAACAGTGGATGAAGCCCAAGAAAAAGGGATAGATGAGAAGTTAGATCGTTTGGGAATCCAAATGTAGGTGTTACCCTGGTAATAGCCCTGAGCCTCCAAGAGAGCACGTGCCACCCAACACAAGGAAATTGTGGGCTTTGGAGGAGTTCGACGACGTCGACTCGGTTGCCGATGCAATGGCTTTGAGGGTGGTGAAGGTGGAAATGGAGGTGGTGAGGGGAGGCGAGGTCGCCACTGGAAGTGAGGAAACTTCATAGGCGTGGGTTTTGAGGCGCGACTAACAGGAGTAGCATGGTGATGTTGGGCTTGCAGCAACTGATATAAGGAACTACCGGACTAAGAAGGGGTGGGAAGAGGAATTGGCGTTGGCCCCGCAGAAAGATCCCCTTTACTGAAAGCAGAAACTACATGGGCACTTGGGAATTGCAATGTAATGCGCTGATCAACATAGTTGATAGTGCATGGAACCTGATACTTGAAAGGTCGGCCCAAGAGAAGTTCCTTGCCCACATCTTCGCGGTTTGGAAGAACATAAAAAAGAAGAGGGATGCTCTCAGTTGCAATAGTAAGCAAAAGCTTACATTTACCTAAGAGCGAGTAAGGTTGGCCACCATAGGGGTTAAGCTTAGTGTGAGTGGGTGTTAAGGTGGGTTGGCCCAAATCTATCCAGAGGTTATATGGAAGGGTGTTGAAGTCAGAACCTTCATCAATGAGAGCGTCAGTAGTGACCTGCTTGGCAGCAGTCAACTGGATTTGAAGGAAAGCCGGGGGAATGACAAGGTCATCCTCAGGGTCAAGTAAAGAAATGGAAACAGCTTGTACATTAAAAAATGAAGAGGAATTCGGTGTGGTGCTAGATGAAGCCAACTTATGAGCATCTGCCTTTTGCTCAATTTGCTCATACCAGGTTTGTTCAGCCACCATGACCGCACTGACAGGAACATCAAGAGGGTGCATGGGGCCGTTCATGCAAATAATGGTTTGGGGGGTAATACTTCTTAATGCGGCTGCCATTGAAATGTCCTATGCCTTCCCCCTCTAGGGTTTCAAGCTCAACATTGCCCATCCTGCTAATTTGACGAACGTGATATGGTCCTAGGCCGCGAAGTTTCAATTTCTGTTTATGGCCCTTAAGTGAATACAAGAGCACCAGGTCACCTTTATCAAAGGAACGCTGTTGCACATGTCGATCAAACCAGGCCTTACGTTGGGCCTTTTCAGCATGGAGAGCATGTGTGGCCAAAAGGCGAGTTTCGATGAGACATTCCAACTCCACAAGGCGGTTGGTCCAAGCACTAGTGCCTTCCCAACGCTCCTGTACTGCAATGCGAAGACTGGGGATGAGAAACTCAACTGGCATAATAGCGTCAGTACCATAGGTGAGTCGAAATGGAGTCTGGCCAGTTGCAGTCTTGAAGGCAGTGCGGTAAGCCCAAAGGGCAGCCATAAGCTTATTATCCCAATCAGAGCGTGAAGCAGAAACAGTCTTGGTCAACACATTAAGCAAAATCTTGTTGGAGGACTCAGCCTGGCCATTTTCCTGAGGATAATATGGAGATGACTTGCGGTGGATAATAAGAAAGGTGGAGAGCAAATGCTCAATGACTTCATTCAAAAAGTGAGTCCCCTGATCACTAACCAACTCGATCGGGCAGCCAAAGCGAGAGATCACCTGTTCCCACAAGAATTTAGCTGTTGTATGAGCATCATTCTTACGGGTGGCACGTGCCTCAGCCCATTTTGTCATAGTGAGTGATAAGAGGTGGTGCGAGTGAATAAGGTGCTAGGTGGGTACGAATGAGGTGGTGCGAATGAGTATGACCTAGGTAGTGTGAATGAGGTGGTGCGAATGAGTATGACCTAGGTGGTGCGAATGCGAATGAGGTGGTGCGAATGAGTGTGACCTAGGTGATGCGAATGAGGTGGTGTGAATGAGTGTGAGGGATTAGGATTGGGGTGGTACTAGTGAGTGATAAGAGGTGGTGCGAGTGAATAAGGTGCTAGGTGGGTGCGAATGAGGTGGTGCGAATGAGTATGACCTAGGTGGTGTGAATGAGGTGGTGCGAATGAGTATGACCTAGGTGGTGCGAATGAGTGTGACCTAGGTGGTGCAAATGAGGTGGTGCGAATGAGTATGACCTAGGTGGTGCGAATGAGGTGGTGCGAATGAGTATGACCTAGGTGGTGCGAATGCGAATGACCTAGGTGGTGCGAATGAGTGTGACCTAGGTGGTGCAAATGAGGTGGTGCGAATGAGTATGACCTAGGTGGTGCGAATGAGGTGGTGCGAATGAGTGTGACCTAGGTGGTGCAAATGAGGTGGTGCGAATACGAATGAGGTGGTGCGAATGAGTATGACCTAGGTGGTGCGAATGCGAATGAGGTGGTGCGAATGAGTGTGACCTAGGTGGTGCGAATGAGGTGGTGCGAATGAGTATGACCTAGGTGGTGCGAATGAGGTGGTGCGAATGAGGTGGTGCGAGTTGTAAGATTGTGCAAACCCTAGGCGGTTCAAGGATGGTGGTGCGAGTAAGTGAGGTGGTGCGAGTTGATGTGTTAGAGCAAGGGTGAGAAAAAAAAAGAGAATATATATATATATATATATATCTCTCTCTCTCTTTCCTATTCCCCTACCGAACCTTCTGGCCGATTTTCCTACTTATTCTCGTTAATCCGCTTCTCCTTGTCAACTGCTTCCACTTCCCTTCTCTCCTAGCCTTCTTCCTCAACTTCTCATATTCTCCTACGCTTCCTCTTCTTCGTACTCTTATCTTCTTCTATCCCCTTCTTCTTATTCTTCTTATTCACCTTCTTCCCCTCTTTCTTCAACTTCTCTTATTCTTCTTCCTCACTCCTTCTTACTTTCTTCTTCTCTTGTTTTTCTATCCTCCTCTTCTTCTTTTTCTTCTATCGTTCTTCTATCTCAATCCTTGCATCTTCTTCTTCTTCTTCTTCTTCTTCTTCTTCTTCTTCTTCTTGTATTCTTCTTCTCTTCTTCTTGTATTCTTCTTCTCTTCTTCTTACTCTTCTTCTCTTCTTCTTACTCTTCTTCTTCTAGCTCTCTTCCTCACTACCTCTTGCCCTTCCTTTTTCTCTATTTCACCCTTTTTTTCATCTATCTCTTCTTCTTCCCAACCATCTTCTATCTATTTCTTCTTGGCCTTCTTTGCTTTCTCCTTCCTCTACCTCACAAGCCAAGAACTTTAGAAGACGAGTACAAAGGCAAGCAGTATATTTGGTTAGATCTCAACCATAAACATGTATGTAACCAATGACAAAAGCAAGAACGATGAACCCTCATCTCCCAACGTTCCCACACAAGATGTCCAACAACAAGAAGAGCGCTTTAAGTTTTGAGTTTTGTGTTTTCTTGTGTTTTTGTGTTTTTGAGTTTATGGTTTGTGTTTTCTTCTATTCTACCCTATTCCAATCTCAATCCAACAAACCGGTTCCTTCCGATTTGGCCCTTCCTAACCTAGCCGCATGGGTTTCGGAAGCTAGCCACAAACGCGGACGATCGGAACCACATCGATCCTATCCACGCCCATGCACAAGCCTCCTATTCCGCCACACGGTGGGAGTGTGAGAACCTCGGCGGTTGCACCATCCTAGGTCCCGACAATGGAACCAAAATGTTGAGGCAAACGCACCAACAGTCAGGACTTTGGACGGACTTCTATTCTTTCAGAAGCTGCAACTCACGTTGGCGACAATCTCTCACCTTGTCTCTCACGCTCCGCTCTAACTAACCAAGCATTCTCCTCTCCAACCCAAGGAAGCAAGAACACAAGACTAGCTCGAGTTGTAGTGAACTCACCTAACTTACCTTTCAAAGGCTCGAAGATAGTTCCACGACCACGATCAACACGATCCGATGCCGTCGCTCCTTCGCATCCACCACCAAGCACACCAACGAGTCGAAGAGCTAGTAGAGACGACGAGAAAAGCAAGAAGACGACGAAGAGCTTCACCTTCCCTCAGTCCCTCGCTCAACACACCTCTCACTCTCTCCCTCTCAGTCACTCTCAACACAATGGAACAAAGATGATAGAATAAAAAGATTGAATGGTTGCACTAACAGAGCTTCCGTAGCATGAATGTGCCAAAGGGGGTGAATACAACTGAGACCTCCCACCCTTATATAGACATAGAATTAGGGTTAGGGTTTGCGCCCCTTTTGCATTTAGGGTTAGGGTTAGGGTTTGCGCCCCTTTTGCGTTTAGGGTTTCCACAACTGTGAATTAGGGTTTGCACCCTCTTTGGGCATCCTACCCACATAGTGGGCTTTAGGCCGGTCAATCCTTGAAACATGCTTGAACCTTAGCCTAAATAGACCAAGCCTACACTATTCTAATCACAATTACATGTGCGCAACCCAGGCAACACATGCGGGTGCGACAAATACAACTACGGGTGATAAATACAATGTGCACGGGAGTGAGCCCGGCTCTCACAAAATAATACAACCATGATAGCCTGATGATGTCCATGAGTAAAAAGTAATACACAAGTGTCCAAAGTAATACAATGAATCTCCACAAAATAGTAATCCACCAAAAAATAGTATCTAGCACTTGCGCTTTCTGCAGCCTTCTCAAAATACCGTTAACAATAGTAGTGGGTCAAACATGTCATGAACTTTGAGATTGGAATAATCAATTGAGTTTGACAAAAAACTCTATTAATATGGTTTTGTGGAAGTTATATTGATTGGACCCTTAGCTAGAAAGAATGTAAGAGTGCACTTGTTTTGGTTCCACTTTTTGATTGAAAGAAGTTGTGGCTTGTTTAATGGATGTTGGTTGAACAAGAATTGAAGGTGACTACTGGTGTAGATCATCAACTTCATTTGAAGTAGTGACTCGACTTCATTAGGAGAGATACGAACTACTTGTGGCTAATTTTGGTCCTTCTTTAGGATCATAGGTATTATTATTTTGGATCCATTTCACCAAATTAAGCAACGGCATGAGGCACTTGTTGTTCCATCCCCTATGTCTCAATTTGGTGCTTTGTTATTTGACACCTTCTTTGTTTGATTTGTAAAAATTGTAGGTGGTTGTGAATCATGTGTAGAGAGTTCATGTGTCTTCTTTTTGCACACAACCATAGGCTTTCTAGTTGTTGGTTTCTTAGGCTCGACCTTTTAGGCCCCTCTTTGGTTTTGGCAGTAGCCTTTATTATTGATGGTGTGGGTTGTGCTCTGGTTTGTCTTTTGGGCTCTTGGATTTTGGCACACCTTGTATAGAGGATGGCGTTTTTATGGGCTTAGATAGTGGAGATGTTAGCTTGGTGGCTCTAGGAACCTAGATACTAAATATGTTAGTTAGGAGGCTCTAGGTAAGGAGACACTAAAAATGTTAGCTTGGAGGCTCTTAGTAACTAGATCCACATATTCTTGACATAGTAGTCTTGGGCTTGCAATAGTATTTTGGGAACCAATTTTGGTGTAAAGTTTACTTTCCAACTATATCTTCAATGAAAAGATAGTGAAATGTGCTAGGCCTTGTAGCTTTTGTAGGTGGGCCATTCTTTCTATTTCCTAGCAAGCTTGGAATTAGCATCCTCACCTTTTGTGGCTTTAGGCATCCACTTAGTTCTTTGCTCTTTTTGGTTGAGAAGGGTCTAGCTTATAGGCTTCTTCTTTACTTCTTTGCCTTCAATAGTTCCTCAAGCACTTGTATATCCCCTTCTCTAAAAGTTGTGGTCAATCTCGATGCAAGTGCCTACACTTCCCTTGAGGATAAGTAAGGCCTTCTTTATTAAAAGTAGGAACTATCTTGACATTGGGAATGCTAAGCTACATTCATTGTGTCTCAAAGTCAATATTACACTTAGCTATCCACTTGAAACTTCTTTTAAGAAGGATTTATTCCCAAACATCATTTTGATTTGGAAATACACAAAACGTAAGTGGTATTCAATTTCTATTGTCATTAGAATTTTATACTTCCCTAGATGAATGTATGGATTTCTCCCATATGGGTTAATCGTTGTATTTGTTTGGCACAAGTTTGGGCTTGCTTATTTTCATCCATGTGTCATAAATATAATTATGTTGAAGCTTTGTGAGAGCATCTGAAATAATGTTCTATTTTCATGATTACTTTGACCTAACATATAGATGTGGTATTAGCTCTCTGTCTTCAAGGTCCATTTCAGTTATTTCCACTACCCTAATAACAACATTTGGCAAGGCATATGTGGCTTATGTTGTGAATCCTCATGCAAATATATAATTTCCATTGAAGTAGCCAAACCCCTCCCCTTCTAGCATTTCAAGTTCAACATTATATGCCATCTACTGATTGAGGTGACAGAAGGGTCCTAGTCTATAGGACTTCATTTTTAGCTTATCTCCTTTTAGTGAGTAGAGTAACATAAGGTCACCTTTATCACAGTCTCATTACTTCTAGTTTGACACATTTGTCAAACTAGGTCTTCCTGCATGCCTTTTCACATATCAAGCGTGCATGGTAGGCAATCTCATTTTTTAGAGCTCTTCAAAATGATTGGTCTCTACTTCATTTTCTTTCCACCATTCTTGTATAGCTATTTGGAGGCTGCTAAGGAGAAACTCAATAACCAAAATGGCATCCATGCCATAGGTAAGTATACAGGGCATGTAACCTAATGCAACCTTGTAGGGCATTTGGTAGGCCCAAAGTGTTACCATGATCTTGTTGTCCCAATCACCCCTAGAGGTTCAAATGATCTTGGTGAGGCATTAATCAATATTTTATTCATTGAGTTTCTTGGTTGTTTGGTCATTTTCTCACAAATAATAGGATGACGGCTTTCAATGAATGAATATAGATAATAGGACCTGACTAATCACTTTGTTTATGAAGTGTGTTCCCCTTGGTCACCCATTATTCCAAAGAGGTAGTCGAATTGAGAAATGACCTGCTCCCATAAGAACTTCACCATTGTGTGAGCATCACTCTTTATTGTGGCTCTTGCATCAGCTCACTTTGCAAAATAGTCAATAGAAACCATGATATATTTAGTGCATGAGTATTCAACTATAGGACTCCATGCCCTATGAATTCTATTCCCAATTTCTAAAATGGTTGACATGCCACACCTAGTGTCAAATCCATTTTGTTTTTCAAGTAGGCACCCTTGTCCAATAACATTCATTACAATGCTTTACAAATTGAGATAATGTAGACCACCACAACTGGGCTATCAAAACCCTTTGGACAATTATATACCCATTAAAGTGTGCTTTAGCTATTCCTCCATGTGCTTCTTAGAGCACATCTAGCATCTCATTCTCTCATGCATATCTCCTCAAGAGTCCATTCTGCCCTAATCTATATAGTTGACCTATAAGAAGATGGTTGAGTCGAGCTTTTTGTTAGCCTATGGCCAACAACAATTAGGTAAGTATATAGGTAGGGATGGTCCTTAGAGCTTTTTCAAACAATTTGAGCAAGTTTGTGGCCAATTCAATAAGTCTAAGAAAATAGCTAAGTATATAGCTAGGGATGATCCTTACCACTTTGTCGAACAATTTGAGCAAGTCTATGGCCAACAACATTCAAGTTGTGGATAAGAAGGCTCAAGCCCTTAGTTTGTGTCTTGGAGAAAAAGGGAAAACATGGTTCACTAACTTAGATACCACAAAGAATGCAAATTTTGAGTTCTTGAAGGACATATTTGTTAGCCAAAGGGAGAATGAAGCTATAAGGGACTACATCACAAGCATCCAAAGTTTCTATAAGAGAATCCTATTGACTAAAAGATTAAGCCCTAAGTCTGTAACACTAGTCTTCATTGATGGGATCAAGTATGAAGAGTCTTACAAGGCTCTAACTAGAAACACCAGTCTAGATAGAGACAATCTACATGGATTTTCAAAAAAGCAATAAGGGTTGATGACCTACTAAAGGGCAGAAACAAGGGAAGAACACAAACAACAAGTATCATCATCCCAAGAGAAATAAGACAAAGAGAAACAATGGGAGAAGACGAGGGGAAAGAATTCGAATTGAGCTTATTGCATGAAATGGTAGACCTTAGACAAGGGCTCATGAAGATAATGAAAAGTATTAAGACAATGCCCAATAGAAGCAACATTTATTATATCCTTTATGGAAACAATCATTTACCATCAAAATTCCCTAATCAAAGTAATAGAGATTATTCAAACTATGGGTGATATGTCCACAATGCAGTTATGTGATGGCAAGCCCCTAGACGCGTCCCATATTCCAACCCTTGCAAAAATCATCCTCATCAAGCCAATAGAGGGCTATCATATGTCAAAGGAGCACCTCTAGCTCTAGTGCTCCTAATGAACAAAGACCTACTTTGTCAAGGGGGGGATATCGATCCAACCAAGATTCCTAGGCCTAAAAGCCCAATCATTGCACACCCACTAGTAGTGTTCCTACCAATTATGTATACGAACCACTAGAAGAAGAGCTTCATACAAACCCTTTCATCTCCTATGATGAAGTGGGCAATCCAATCCTAATGGAATACATACCAATTCCAATGATAACGCTTGAACATGGTAGAGGCAAAGGGATAATGCAAAACCAAGGAGGAGATCTCTTGTTGGTGCTGTAATTAATGTGGGCCTATATTGTCTTGATGCCTAGAGAAGGAGGAATCAAACAAAGAAATCAAAGCCAAGATGCTTGAATGTAGCATCACACACTTATTTGCTATTTGCCTAAAGTGTCAAGAATCTACATTAACGAGATCATGCTCTCTATGCCACTAAGCCTATTTGGAAGTGAGTCCTTAGTCGAAGACCATGGGTCTACTTCTTTGAATGTAATGACCAAGTCTCATACCAAAAAGGCAAGAGGTAGCCTTCTTGGACCTTCGATGTTGGATGGACTATCGATAATGAAAAATAGCTATAAAACAATGATAAAGCATCTACAATTAACGAGATCATGCCCTCTATGCCACTAAGCCTATTTGGAAGTGAGTCCTTGGTTGAAGACTATGGGTCTACTTCTTTGAATGTAATGACCAAGTCTCATACCAAAAAGGCGAGAGGTGGCCTTCTTGGACCTTCGATGTTGGATGGATTATCAATAAGGAAAAATAATTGTAAAACAATGATAAAGAGATAAACTACCAAGGTGATTCTCAAAAGTGAAGGAGATACCGCAATAAAACCTAATGGAGTAGTAATTGAAGCAGATAGGTTTCATGAGTATGGCAAAAAAAAAGGGATTTAATATTATGAAACATTGATTTGATTTGCATGTAACAAGACTTGGGAATAGTTGGTACAGTGGGAACGCATGGAATGTTTCATAGACCGGTTCTATGGTATGGCCTAATCAAAAGTTGCTTGGTGCCCAATGTGCTAGGTGTTAGGCCCATACCCATATGCCTCTTGTTGCTTTGAGTTTTTGAAACCATAATGGTCCTAGATATTGTTTATTTTTTTCCCAAGATGGTCCCACATATTGTTACTAATGCAATAGGAGTCATGTAGCTTGTCTGATCACATTAGCAAGAAAAAAGAACTACTTGAGCAAATGTGGGACCATCCCAAGGATTCAAATAAGGCAAGCATGTTTGCTAGGTGACAATGATGGGAATTGGGATGTGTTGTCAGCATATGCATCACAGGTTCGTTTTTATTAATTCTTAGTAATGAAGAAACTATTTGGCTTTGTAGGTACTAGACATTCCTCATCAGTTTGCATCATCTTATCACAATTTTTTGTAATCAATTAAATTGTTTAAAGTGTCTTGGCTTATGAATGAAAAAATATGGTTAGGTAGCAAAGGTAGCAAACTATGCTTATGTGCTTGATTGGCACAATAACTTTGGGTAATAAGCTTTTGCATTTTAACCCTAATTTTATTGTGTCTTTTTTCCAAGGAAAATGAGTATCCTTATTACTCGCTTTTAACACACATGCGACTAGGTTCTCTTCTTATAGCTAGGACAGGCATTTGCAAATTCTCATTAATTTTGTGATAGTGGGGCCTAGTCCTGATGAGCGTGAGGTGCACAAATTGACAGGTGGTGAGAGCATTTCAATTGACATTACTTGCTACTAATCGTTTTGACAAATGGGCTTTTTGATGGAGTATTAACTCCCATTGGCATGATGGGGTGGTGGGTGAGGGGTTAAGAGATGAAAGAGTTACTAGGAGCTCTCACCCAACACTTAACCTCACCAAAATTTGTTGTTTTTTTCCAACATGATGCTGACATCATTATGGTGTTTATAAAGGGTCTAAGTCAGAATCAATGCATTGTAATTATATTATGATATAAATTAAGGGAGGAAATGACAAAATATAATCGTGACTAATTCACTATAAGTTTAATTACATGGTATAAATTAAGGAAGGAAAGAACAAAATTGAGGGGAGGGGACAAGAAGATTTTGCGATTATCAGAGAATGTTTTTCATGATTTTAAATCATTTAAAATATGGGTATGGGGGTTTTCAATTTTAAATAATTTTAAAATATGGTTATGGGGTTTTTTTAATAGAAAGAAAATTATTTTGCGAGTGGAGTGAACGATGGAATCCTGCAAGAACATCCCAGCTAACTAAAAGAATGAATAAAAGAAAAGAAACAGCAGAGAGGTAGTCGATCGATTGGAAGGTCGTTGGGTCTCTGTTTCTTTCGATTTTGGGTTTTCTGAGAAGAAGACAGCCCTTCTTCTTCCTCCCCTGTTTCCTGCAGCTACCGCCGCTTCCTCTGTCATTTTATAATCCCTGCTGCATCAAAATTGGTATGATTTTAGCCAGCTTCTTGATCACCCACTAATCTGTTTGAAGGCATCTATCGGATTGAATTATCAATGCTCTCTTCCATAGCGCTAGAAGTAATTCAGTCTGAGAGAGAGAAGCATTTGCTGGATGAATCTCTGCCCTTTAACGGTACTAATTCAATCTGTTTGAAGGCATCAATCGGATTGGATTATCATTTTCTCTTCAGTGGAGGTAGAAGTAAATCGATGTGAGATATAAGCATTTGCTGGATTAATGATTTTCCCTCCAATAGGAGCTAGAACTGATTGAAATGTGTGTGAGAGAAGCATTTGCTGGCTTTAATGGTACTAATTCATTCAACCTCAACATGTACTATTTCGAAGCATATACACTCCTGCCTTTTATAGTACTTCAATCAACATCAGCATGTACTTTTCAGTAATTTCACAAGCACAGTAGCATCTCTCTCTCTCTCTCTCTCTCTCTCTCTCTCTGCCTCTGCCTCTTCCTCTGCCTCTGCCTCTGCATATTAAGGACAGTTAATTTTCAAGCTGGGGGCTGCCTATTGGTGGCTCACTCTTCTGCATTCACACCTTGATCTTCATATAATTGGGTGTACCCGTTATGATTCATTATGTCTCCTCTTAAGGTTATCAACCTGCTGCCAATACTGCATATTAACATCTGTGTGCAACCAGCTCAGGTTGCATGGAATCAAACTGTTCAAGCTTGGATGCACCTTTTAGATGTAAAATTCAAAGGTAAATGATGCTGTAATAAGAGATGCGATTTCTAAGGAGATTGCCTTTAATAAGAGATGCAATTTCTAATGCGATTGCCTTTATCGTGCTGTTCAATGAGAGATGCAATTTCGAATGCGATTACCTTTCTGTGGAGGCCCAATATTTGGCAGTGCTTGAACTGACAGGGTTCTTTTCTTTTCAATAGATCAGCATAGTATCAGAAACCAATATGCAGGAAAAGTAAATCCTCTGACTGATTTTTTAAATTTTCATCTGACTCAAGAATTATGACAATGGGACCTTGCAGCTGAGGAGGTGAGGCTTTGACACAGAAGGAAGGCTGCAGCAGAACATGCTTGCAAGAGGAAGAAGGACGAAGAAGAAGAAGAAGAAGAAGAAGAAGAAGAAGCTCTTAAGAAAGGGAAGAAGGACTATCTAAAGACAAGCAAGCAGGAAGTGAGAATTAGACCATCTGGAGCATAGTAGCATTGGGCGATGGCTACAAGGCACCCCTTTCTCCGTTCCCATTTCCCGTTTTTCATCGAATTGATAAGGAGGCCCACTCCCTCCTCCATGCCAGAGTAGCTTTTGCTAGCTGTCTGACACAGAAGAGCACCAATTTGTCTAGAATTTTGAGATTTCACAGATGCATTGATGATGTATATGCATGAGACAGTTCCGTAAGCACACATAAAACTGTATGTCTCTCTTCAGAGTTTCAAAGCAGACTGTCATAATCAGTTTCCTGTACCTTTGATTCGATCTGCATCTGACTGAGGGGAGTCAGACAGACAGACAGAGTATACCAATTTTGCTAGATTTTTGAGATTCACAGATGCATTGATGATGCATATGCATGAGCCAGTTCCATAGCCACACATAAAACTGTATGTCTCTCTTCCGACTTCCAAAGCAGATTGTCATTATCCCTCACCCGTACCTTTGATTCAATCGTCATCTGAGAGAGGGGAATCGGGCAGGCAGACAGTCTGAGCGATAGAAAGAGAAACCCACAGGATGGGTGCCGACAGTCCTACCCACGACAAGCTCTCTGCACGGACGAGCTTCTTTGGGCTCAAGCTTTATGTGGTGGTCGGCATTGCAGTTGGTGCGTTCATAGTATTCATGCTGGTCTGTCTGTCTATATGGCTAAACTCCAAGAAAAGAAGAAGACTACAGCAGTTGGCACAGCAGAAGGGACAGAAGCAACTTCTTCTTCTTCCTTCTTTCGAAGGCACCATCACACCTGAGACGTCCAAAGAGATAAAAGTAGACCGCACTACAATACCTGTTCCTCATCGTCTCACATTGGAACCATCCACCATATCTGATGACAAAAATATTGAGAAGAAGGAGGCCTTGTATGGATCTAGTCCTGTGCATGAAAGCACAAAGCCTAGCACGGATCCTTCTGAAGAAGCTGCATTAGGCACTGAAGAGAACACAAAACACAGCTCAACAACAAGCAGCACCCATGGAAGCAGCAGATACGATTCCAGTGGTAGCAGAGAGAAAGCATCTGTGGACATTGAGAAGAGGGGCAGTTATCACTCTCTTGACAGAGGGTCCGGTGCCAGCAGTTCCCGTTCGGGTGCTGAATCCTCCATTGCAGTCAGTTTGGCTTCTTCGCCACCACGAGCAGTCCCTGAAGTTTCACATTTGGGATGGGGCCATTGGTACACCCTGCGTGACCTCGAGGTTGCAACCAATTCCTTTTCTGATGCCAATGTCCTGGGTGAGGGTGGCTATGGCATTGTCTATCATGGCATCTTGCCTGATGACACTCGTATTGCAGTGAAGAATTTATTGAACAACAGGTTTCGCTCCATGTGCTTACAAGTCACTTGTGGGTTTCCGTATTTCAATTCATTGTTGCTTCTTGGCTGCCTTACTCAGATGGTAGTGCATAGTTTCAGTTCGTACACAGTTAGCAACAACATTCACTAGTAGAGTAATTAACCTGTAAAATTACATGTTGGTACACACATAATGGTCTACATGCATGCTCATAATCCATGATATCACTTTCCAAATACCTTTGCTGCACACTATTTAGTCTCCTATGTGGATTGTGATACATACCTTTAGTGTTATACAAAGTATTAGCTTCAAATGGTTGGATTGAAGCCTCAATGTCTCTCTCTTGTATTGTAGAGGACAAGCTGAAAGGGAATTCAAGGTGGAGGTGGAGGCAATAGGGCGTGTCCGACATAAGAATCTTGTCCGGCTGCTCGGATACTGCATGGAGGGGTCACAGAGGTATGATCAGTCCGTTTATTTTCCATTGCTGTATTAGTCACTAATGCTTTGAGGCTGCTCTTTAATCCAAGAGAGCAGCTAACAGATTTGGAATCAGGTGATACAGACAAGCACTTGTTTTCTTGTTCTTGTCAGGATGCTCGTGTACGAGTATATTGATAACGGGAATTTGGAACAGTGGCTGCATGGGCCATTAGGGGAGACTCAGCCCATGTCCTGGGATGTAAGAATGAAGATCATCATTGGGACTGCAAAAGGGTACATTCTTTGATTTGTTCAAATATTTCCTGGGTGGATTTTCCAATCTGTGCTCCTATCTAGCATCCACAATATGACCAGAGGAATTTTTCACTTATTCAAATCACAAAAGTTTTTGACATTTCCCTAGCATAGTGTTCAACATCATGAGCTTCTGCTTGAGCCACACTGCAATACCTGGCTGGTGCGCAGCTGGGGGCAGCCCCCACGCGGGGGCGGCAGTTCCCTGCACACCTAGCCAAGCAGTAAAGGCTCATGGTGCTGTCGTAATTTGCAATCATGTGGGAATTATACTGAAAATTTGGCTAAAACTTCCTGTGAATGGTTTAACCTTTGTTTATGAATATGTTCTCATGTGCATGGGTGTATGCCTGCCTGTGTGCACATGTGCAACTTCCCCACTCTCTGTTTTCACACTGTTTCTTACACATGTTGTGGTGGTAGCCTCTGTGATAGCATCATCTCTTCTAAATTAACTCAATCGGAGTATTGGTTTCACCACTTGATCAGGCTGGCTTATTTGCACGAGGGCTTGGAGCCGAAAGTCGTCCATCGTGATATTAAGTCTAGCAATATCTTGTTAGACAGTCAGTGGAATCCCAAGGTTTCTGATTTTGGACTTGCAAAGCTGTTGGGGGCAGGAAGCAGCCATGTTACTACAAGGGTTATGGGCACTTTTGGGTGAGTGAGCTTACTTGACTGCATGGTTCACCATCCTTACCTGCTCTTCCATATGTTTGTGCCTTATCCATTGGTCTGGGATGCACTTACTGGCAGGTATGTTGCTCCAGAATATGCCAGTACAGGGATGCTCAATCAGAAGAGTGATGTGTATAGCTATGGTGTCCTTCTGATGGAACTGATAACAGGGAGAGAGCCAGTAGATTATAGCAGGCCAGCAGGAGAAGTAAGCTTGATTGTGGCGGGATGAGTGCAATATTAACAGTGATAGAACTGATCATCTCTACTCAGGGCAACTGAAGGATTGATGGATTGTGCATGTTTCCTTGTCCTTTTGTTTGCAGGTAAATTTGGTGGAATGGTTGAAGATGATGGTAGGCAGCAGGCGGTCCGATGAGGTGGCCGATCCGAGGATGGAGACAAGGCCCTCATCCCGGTCGCTGAAGCGAATGTTGCTGGTGGCTCTGCGTTGTGTCGATCCGGATGCTCAGAAGCGACCTGAGATGGGCCATGTTGTGCATATGCTCGAGGCAGATGACAATCCATTCCGTGAGGTAAGAAAGTTGCTCGTGACAAACAGTCTTCATGGCCAGCCTTAGAATACACAGCACTCTCCCTCAGTGAATTGTATAATGTCCATGTGCTGGGTCTGGTAAAAAATTTACACAATCCTTCATAATCTTCAATGGTTCATGCATGAGAGTATCTCTCCCAAGGAGGCTAACTCCTAAGGGTTCAGGTTTGGCACATGTAAGAAGACAAGTGTTGCCTCCTTGTCTATTGGGGCTTCTAGCTGAAGAGCCTTCCCCACCCTTTAGATCAGTGATAAATTGCTCTTGCCTTCTTAGATTGCCTCACATTGAAGCCCTAACTTCCTCCTTCTTATTGATGTATTGAGGCAAAGGATCAACCATAATTTGCTCTTGCTTTCTTGGATTGCTTGGCATTGAAGCCCTAACTTCCTCTCTTTCCTATTGATGTAAGTGACACTTCATTGCTTTCTCTTTTGTGTGAAGGAACGCAAGAGTTCTAGGGTGCCTACTCGAACTAACAGCAATCCCCTTCACCTACAAACAATCCTAAGAAGCCAGGGAATCTCCATGGATAACGACACCTTCACAACATCTCAAAGAGAAACATCGAGCCAAAGAGCACTTGTTCAAGATGGTTCAAGGAGAGCCATGTCCGATGATAGTGATATAGATAATGTAGCATCTACTGCTGATCGAAGAGCAAGGTTATGGAGAAGGTATGAAAGCTAGGATAACGTTTGATTCCATGTGGTGAGGAGGTTGTATAGCCAATTTTTCAAACAAAGGGAGAGTTGTTAAGATTTGTGTCATGGGAAGAGTGTTTTGTGCCCCAATAAATAAGGCGTCCTGTATATATCACTTGGAAAGACCATGAAAAGATTAACAATTACTATGGTGTGCAAAACAAGCATGATTGGATGCATTCTTTTTCTCCTTGTACACATACATCTAGGGTGATCAATGTGATCAGCAGTATGGCCAAAATGGAAGATGCTACTCTCTTTACATCCATTCAAGAATTTCTAGAATCTATGGAGCCATGATCCATCATCTATAGTGGGATCTAGCTAAAATGTTTTAAGACCATTGTTTGGCATGCACTTCATAAGCCTCTCAAGCCAGTGCCCTAAGGTGATAACCTCACACTTCAAAAAGAGCAATATCAAAGAAAGAACCATACAAAAGGGGTAAATGTCACTTATAGCCATGAACACAAAATGCTCTTTAATATAGATCACTTTCATATCAAATTAATAATGCAAAAATTGTTAATTGTAGATGTTTAAAAACCTTATACCAACCTCAAAATTTCAAACCGTGAAGGACAAAATATATGAGCTTGATAACTTTTTATATTTCATTAAGCAAAAAAAAATTGAGAAGTTAAAAGCCTTTTACCAATCTCAAACATGCAAATATTATATGACCTAGCACATCTCTATCAGTTTTAAAAATGATAGATGACATGTCTTCACTTAATGCCACGTATTGTTGTAACCAAATTAATTAGGCTTATGTGAAACCTAAAATTTAGTTTGATTGATCTAAATTCAATCATATTTAAAATAAACTAAGCATAAGTGTGTATGGAATGAACATTTTAATTATCATGTATAGATGAGCTATATCTGCAATGTCGTTACATACCTTATCTCAAAAGTTATGTGTTTGTGTGTGTTTTATCCCAAATAAAATCTAGATCACCCTATTGTTGTAATCACTATATCCCTTGAATGTAGCCAATTAGTTGTAGATAGCATGGAACAAGACAAACGTTGAGCTTATATGGAGAGTGTTGAGCTATTAACTCTATCTAATTTCCCTTTATTATTAATACTTGCATCAATTTATAGGACCTCAATGGAACATAAAAATGACCTTAATGGATGGGAAAATATCCTCAAGAGAAATAGAAACTTGGATGTTTGTTTGGGCTAGGCCATGGAGAAGTCTTAGTCTAATACAAAGCTTTTTCGCCAATTGGGCAACCAACATGGACTTGTCAAACTTGGATGTTTGTTTGGGCTAGACCATTGAGAAGTCTTGGTCAAATACAAAGCTTTTTCCCCAATTTGGCAACCAACATGGACTTGTCAAGGAGGTGTTATCCCCATCCTTGAAGAGGCATCTAATCTAGAAGAGATCTTCACTTGGGCAAGAAATGGATAGAACTCTTTTTTAATGTTGATTTATGTTCTTTTTGGTCAAAATATCATCTCATCCTCCATACATACTATGATTAACACAATGATAGTTTAATTCAATTTTGGTGGTTTCTTCGTGTAAAGACACGGATCCATAGCACTCCTGATGTAGCCCTATGACTGCATAAAGGCATCAAACTTATGATACCACTCCCTAGGTGCCTGTTTCAAGCCATAAAGTCTTTTCTTCAATTTGCACACTAGGTGCTCCCTGCTAGGTTCTGCAAAGCCCTTAGGCTGCTCCATATAAATCTCATCATGCAAGTCCCCATGTAAGAAAGCTGTCTTGACATCCGCCTGGTATAAATCCAAGTCAAGCTGAGCAACCAAAGCCATGACTAAACGCAGGGTGGTTATCTTAACCACAGGAGAAAAGACCTCATCAAAGTCCACACCATGCTCTTGCTTAAAACCCTTTGCTACCAATCTAGCCTTGTATACCGGCTTGGGGTGTCCAGGGGTACTTTTCAACTTGTACACCCACTTGCATGGCAAAGCCTTCTTGCCCGTAGGCAAGGAAACCTAATCCCAAGTGTCATTCTTATGCAAGGAGTCTATCTCAGACTGCATAGCCCTCTCCCAGGAGTGATTGTCACCCCTGCGCATAGCCTCATCATAGGTGAAAGGCTCTCTTGCATCTGTAACCAAGACATAATGCATCAAGGGCTGAAATCTATCAAGTGGACGTCTGTCTCTAGTAGACCGTCTCACGGCAGGCTCTGATGCCTGCCCAGCTGCATGTCCAACACCCTGACCATGAGCATCTGCTGCAGTTGTAGGCTGTCCAACTGGTTGTGTGGGAGCTCTCAGCTCCTCCTGAAATATGACCCTGCGGATCTCAACAACTCTCTCAAGCTGCCGATGCATCTTGTCTTCATGGAAGACTACATCATGATTGCGGATGACTTTCCACGCTTGTGGATCCCAGAGATGGTAACCCATCTCGCTTGCATCCCCATAACCAAGGAAAATGCATTTGACACTCTTAGGATCCAGCTTACTTCTCTTGTCCCTGGGCACATGGCAAAATGCCTCACATCCAAAGACACGGAGATGCGCATAAGAGGGAGGTTTTCTAGTCCATACCTCCTGTGCAACCTGGAAATCCAAATCACTAGAAGGTGATCTGTCTATGATATGCACAGCTATACTAACTGCCTCAGCCCAAAAGCTTTGTGGTAGGCCTGCATGGCTAAGCATACTGCATACACGCTCTTGGATGGTTCTATTCATCCACTCAACCAAACCATTCTGGGGGGGGGTGTAGGGGGCGATCAACTGACGCTTAATACCCCTCTCATCACATAACTGCTCAAAAGCACGTCAGACATACTCACCCCCATTATCTATCCTTAGGCATTTTAGCCTATACCCAAACTGGTTCTCAACCAATGTAAGCCATCTCTGAAACATAGCCAAGACATCGAATTTCAGCTTAATGGAATAAGCCCAAACTTTCCTTGAAAAATCATCTATGAAAGTAACAAAATACTTGGCACCACCTATAGACTGACAAGGCATGGGCCCACAGACATCCGAATGTACCAATGCCAAAGGCTCACTCATGTGTGGCCTACCAGACTTCTTATGTGTAGACCTAGTCTGCCTGCCATAAAGACAATGCTCACATGAATCAAAACATGCATAATCAAGGGGTGGTAAGTACTGCAAACCAGAAAGCATTTTCATTCCCTTCAAAGACATATGGCCCAAACGGACATGCCAAAGAGATACATGTGGAGTAGAACCCACAAACAAAACATGATCAAGGGAAGAAGCGGATACAATCAAGGGATAGAGGCTGCCAGCCTTGGTACCTCTCACAATCACAAGTCTGCCCTGAGTGATCTTCCATGCAAAGTCTCCAAAAGATACATGATAACCTGCGTCATTAAGCTGTCCAGCTGACATGAGACTGCGGGTCAAAGCAGGTACATGACGTATATCCTACATAACAAAACTGTTGCCAGAAGGAAACTGCAGCCTAACATCACCAATGCCCACAATATCAAGAGAGCTGTCATCACCCAAGCACACAGAGCCCGAAACAGTACGGTATGAATGAAACCACTCTCGCAAGGTGTCACATGAAAGGACACATGAAAGGACGCATCTGAGTCCAAGAGCCAACACTGTGCATACATAGAGTGTATCTTTGTCATCTGCGAAGCACTAGAAGAAGCTGCAAGGATATAATCATCATCAATATCCTCGCGTTGCATACCATTGATCTCTTCAATGTTAACACTGGACTTTGAAGGCACTATGCTACGATCAGAAGACTTATCCTGCACTTTGTCTTTCCCCTTATATTTGCACCTTTCATTGCGCAGTTCATGGCATTGTGGCCTAATATGGCCCTTTTTCCCACACTGGTGACAAGTAGCATCTACATTCCTGCCATGGGATTTGCTACGTGACTTCCCATGAGACTTGGACCGAGATTTTTGAGAATCCCGTCCACGGCCACTGCCACTGCCATGCTTTCCATATCCATCATTCCTGCCTCTAACTATCATAGCATGCGACACACGAGGCATCCAAATTCTTACGGTTAACCTCTTCCTACAGAAGAGCACTCTCAACAACATTAGATAATTTCAAGGTAGCAGTAGAGACACATAATGCAGTTCGGAATACATCCCATGACTCATTAAGAGTACCAAGCAAGAAAAGAGGAGTGACATCCTCTGCAAAAGTGATGTCCTGCGAAGTCAAGTTCTTGAGTATAGCATGGAACTAGCTCAAGTGCGCAAACATAGTCACATTCTCCTTCATGCGCAGATCCATAAGCTGCTTCAGCCAATGCATCTGACTCGCTGGACTTTTCTTGTCATAGAGATTCTTGATTTTATCCCACAACTGCCATGCACTCTGTTCTTCCTCAAATACATTGTAATGAACCTGTTCTGTGAGAGATAATATAATAGTGGAATTGCATAACTCATCAAGCTCAAGCCATTCCTCATCTGGCATAGTTACAGGCGGATGCCCGCTCAACCTCAATGGTTTGATCTGCGATTTTTGCACCAACACCTGCCAAATCTAGCTCTTTCAATAAGAGTAATCGTACCATCAAGCTTAGTGATGTTGAAAATAGCATGATCAAGACGAACTCGCCATAATGCAGGTTGTAAGACTACAGACAGTTTAAAACTACTTGCTGTTTACTGCAAAAAATGACCCCAAAAATCACCAAAATCGAGAGAAAAATGGCGAGGAAAGTGTAATCAAAGCTACTGCCCACCAAATACTAGTGAAAGTACATCATTTCAGAATATTTCAGTATTAAAAATCCATGTCAATTCGGAGTTGTATGCTTGCTGTAATAAATGACAGCAAGGTACTGTGAGAGTCAATTGCTGACCAAATCACGGCACCAAGTCAATAAATGATAGCCAAGACATGACCAACCATAAACGGGCATAAATCAGCACCAAACAATCATCATCAAGACCCTGAGCAAACACCCAAACATGTCACCAAAGCATCCGTCAGTGAGTAGGTATACCCCCTGGACAGTAGAGCAAAGTATACATAACACTGGCAAGACTTGTCACCAATAGGTGTATGCTCACTAGAGTGCAAAGCCCAGGCTCAGGTCAAAAGCAATTCCAAGATATCAGTGCATGAACCATGCAACATGTAAGTGTAAGAGATCCCAAAGTCTCAAGTATCTGCAAAATGCTCAAATAGTATAAACCTCCTGCTCAATGTCGGTCAAGCATACAAGATGCTCCCACTGGCACAAAAAGGCGGATAAATGAGCTCAATAGCTCAAGCAAACCAAGTCAAAGTACCAAAGACAGGTAACCAAGACAATGCCTCAATAGCATCCAAGGTCGTAATGGAAAAAGCCAAGTCGTAACGGAAAAATCCAAGTCAATGTCCAACTGCTCAAGGGAATACTCAAATGAATGTCGAGACGAGCTCAAACAACTGCCATCCACAGCCAAAGCATAAAGCATTCACCAAGACATCATAACCCATACTAGGTAGCCTAGGTATAAACCATGCCATAGATGCAATGCCAGCTGCAAAGAAGTGACAGTCAAACCCAAATCGAGCTCTAATCTCAGCTCAAAAGCATTCTGGAGCATAAACAAGACGTGGCATAGTCCAAATACATCATGACATCATACCGAGTAGCCGGGAGCACCCCGTGACCAATAGGAATAACCCAACTGTAGCATAAATAGCTTCATCCTTCAAGTTTCCAGTAGCATATAACCTCTGTAAACTGAGCGAATCAGTGCTCAATGCAAGCTCAAATCCATAGGCAAACCATAGGCATACATTCCCGTATGTATAGGCACCAACCGGGCATAATCAGGCATCAAATGCCAAGACCTGTAAGCATAAAATTGAAGTAACAGGTGGTTGCCCTGTTTTGGACAGATCTAGGATTGTTCAAGATAGTCAATGGCTGAGCTAAATCAGCTCCAAATGCATCTCATATAAGAGGCATAACATCCACAAGTGATCCGGTATCAATAGACATCATTAGAAGCATGACATAAGCCATAGGCATACAAATACATGATATCTCACACTTGAAATCTGTTGCAGAATATTATGTCATCAAAATTTGGCAAATCTGATATCATCATCGCGTCCGGAGCATGCCAAAACCCCAACTTAGACTCTTACCTTGCCTGAATCGAGTTCCAAATGCCCAAGATATGACAAAAAGAGTGATTTTTGGGCCAGATTTTGAAACAGGCGCAAAAAAAACGTGAGCTGGCTGGGGGGTCTACTGTCCCACGTGTCAATGATGGGGCCCAAAGGGGGCACAAATGGGGGCCAAAGAAGGCCTACACCAAGCCTCAGCAAGCCTTGATAGGCTGGAAGCAAGATCCAGGTGAAGGAAGCTCCAAGACATGTGAGCTATGGCTGCCCACAACCTGTGAAAACCCTGTTTACCTAGACCAGTGGACTGAGATAAATCTCTGAAATAATGAAGCAATACCTCAATGGCAATGCCCTGATGGTGCCTCAATAGGCCAGAAAGAAGCTTGGGAAGCCGGGGAGTGACGGGAGCTCAAGAGAATGAGCTATGGCTGTCGGGAAGGAGACCCAATGCAAGTGGGGAGTCGATGGGAAGCTGAGAATGCCACGAGCCAAGCTCAAGAGTCAGGAAGCCAAGCTCTGATACCAGTTGAAAGGTGAGAAGGATTGAAGCTTGCACTCGAGAGCTATGGCGGGAGAGCAACAGCAAGCAAAAGAGAGACAAGAAATGGGAACTCCAACAGTCACAATATGTGACCAGGCCTTCCTTTATTCAAACTATCACTAAAAGAATATAGAATAAAGTGACGACAGCGGGTGCCTGCCACCTACAGTGTCCAGTGGCGGTGACTGTCAATGTAGTAATACATGGGGGGCTAGGCGGAGGCACCTTTACCCCCAACACAATGTTAGGGGTGATATGGTGCAACATGCCCCAAGGTGGTAGGTTTAGCAAGCAAGCTCAAGTTGTCCTACCCTTGATATTTCCTAGAGTGTGAAATGGGGAAGAGGCTAGGGAGTTAGAGATGGAGCCAATCAACCAAGGCTACCAAGCGTCTCGAACTTGATTACACCTAAGTGTGATGTTCTTATGTACACCTAATCTAAAGGTGGAGCATTTTCTTTGTTTTATTTTCCCTTTTTCCTTTATCTTTAAAGAGGAGGAAGTGGGCATAGTGATTAAGAGAGATGGACCTCACTCATTAAATATTCTTTTGACTTATGACCTCATTGCCTATTATATGGAGGCAACTTTATGCCATAAGTAGGTAGAAATGTTGCACAAGAATGAGCCAAGCTATAGAGCTATGTCAATTCTAGCATTGATGCAAAAAATATAGTTAGTGTATTGCTTCATATAGCGATTGACTTGGTCAAAGTATGATGATAAAAACAATAATATCTACGTATAGTGATGAAAGAGAAATCTAGTTAATCACAGTGAAGGCTATGCCAAATGGATTCAATGATGCCACTAAGTCTTGAGATTGAAATAGGTAAACATTCTTTATTTCATTGGCATTAATGATACACATCACTAGGAATTTGAAGCTATTTTCTTTTTTGGATCATATGAAGGTCCATACCTCCTTGGATGGGGGCAACATTTTAGATCTACACCCTTTTACTTGAAGTCCCATAGAAAGTGAATCATGCATGGTCATTTGTGTTAGGATTTTGCATTGTCATGCCAATCGCTCTACATATGCTTTCTTTTTGTTGGGGAAAGGCCGACCTATTGATTTGATCTACTCACTTTCCAACAATGAGCACATATAGAAATTGGTAGCACCAACTTAAGAGTTAGTGGGATTACAAAGTCAAATGTATCATGTATGACTAGTCTAGCTTGTGAGGCTACAAACTCTTCAATGGCAGTTCCAAGCTCATTCCAAGACATCCACCCTCTTTTGGTGTCGGAAAATTGAGTGGAATTTCTTGAACATACTAGCTAGAAGACTTGAACATTACCGCGAGCTTCTAGACTCATTTAGGATCTAGCTAGGAAATTGGAAATGTGCTATTGATAAAGAAACTTAGCCACCAAATTATGCTTTGAGGTGTTTAGGGCACTCAAGGGATTAGACAATTGATGTTAGTAGTTCTCTTGTGGTTACTACAATTGGTGGTTTTTCCTCCCAAGTATCACTATAGATGGGTAGTGGTATAGTGACCCTTATGGATTCTATAGGTGGCTTTTATGCCATCTCAAAGTCTTGAGAGGTTAGAATAGAACTAAATATCCCTTACGCTAATCTGCCAACTATTAAATCCAACCATCCTAATATTGAGAACCATATCTTCCTTAGCATATCCATTTTTGTCTCATAGAAGAATCATATCAACGTTGCAAATAAGATCGTCTAATACCTTTTGTAGCTTGATATTTGAATCCTCAAAGTCGTCTTATTCTACTAGCTCTCTAGGAGTTTTTATGGCTTTGAAGTACTATTGTTATTGGATGGCCATGCGATGGCTTGTTACCTCTACTACTTCACTATATTCCTTTCATGCATAATTTATGCCGAACTTGTAAATCAAATCCTTACTCTTTATTGTAACTACTCTATCTCATCTCGTATTAATATCATTCTTTGGAAATCCCTTCCCACATCTTGAATTCCTTTGAGTACTTGTGCTAACTAATCTCATGAAATTTTTGCTTCCTAAACTTGTACTTATTAGTAGCTAAGCTATAGCTTGAGGGATTTGACCTACACTTGTTGCCCATAGATGTGTTGTTTATTCCTTGACAGTAGCTAAAATGTCATTGGATAAAGAAAGTGCTCACCATCATATTCCTTGTTAGTGAGCTCTTTCTTTATTCAATGGTCTTTTTCCTCTTGGTGTCCTAGTCAACTTGTCACCTTATATCCTTTGAAGGAGATCATCATAAAAGACTCTCTTGTGTTTACCCAAATTCAAAAAGTGAGTAGGATGTATGAATACAAGCTTGATTGATGTATGAATAAATATAAAGTCCAATGATAGTAATCCTAATCAACTAAGGATTACGCTACATTAAATTGTGCTCTAAAGATTGCATTGTTGGTGCTACCTCAAAGTTTAATCTTATTGATGCCTTTAGTAAGATGCTAATTCTACATGTTTAGAATATTTTTGTAGATGTCACCATCCTCATCCAATGGTCTTATGGCTAGGTAGAAGTCCCCCAATTACTATAGGTAGTTGCAATCTAGATTTCTTGCAATTTTCTACCAACCTTAATATCAAGAGATAAAAGCTAAATCTAGACTATCCTACTATTCAAGTTGTAGATCACATTGTAAACATTGCATGATGCATCAAACATAATCTAAGCAAGGGGAGTAGAGAATACACGGTAAAAAGTTTACACAATCCTTGATAATTTTCAATGGTTCATGCATGAGAGTATCTCTCCCAAGGAGGCTAACTTTTAAGGGTTCATGTTTGGCACATGTAAGAAGACAAGTGTTGCCTCCTTGTCTATTGGGGCTTCTAGCTGAAGAGCCTTCCCCACCCTTTAGATCAGTGATAAATTGCTCTTGCCTTCTTAGATTGCCTCACATTGAAGCCCTAACTTCCTCCTTCTTATTGATGTATTGAGGCAAAGGATCAACCATAATTTGCTCTTGCTTTCTTGGATTGCTTGGCATTGAAGCCCTAACTTCCTCTCTTTCCTATTGATGTAAGTGACACTTCATTGCTTTCTCTTTTGTGTGAAGGAACGCAAGAGTTCTAGGGTGCCTACTCGAACTAACAGCAATCCCCTTCACCTACAAACAATCCTAAGAAGCCAGGGAATCTCCATGGATAACGACACCTTCACAACATCTCAAAGAGAGACATCGAGCCAAAGAGCACTTGTTCAAGATGGTTCAAGGAGAGCCATGTCCGATGATAGTGATATAGATAATGTAGCATCTACTGCTGATCGAAGAGAAAGGTTATGGAGAAGGTATGAAAGCTAGGATAACGTTTGATTCCATGTGGTGAGGAGGTTGTATAGCCAATTTTTCAAACAAAGGGAGAGTTGTTAAGATTTGTGTCATGGGAAGAGTGTTTTGTGCCCCAATAAATAAGGAGTCCTATATATATCACTTGGAAAGACCATGAAAAGATTAACAATTACTATGGTGTGCAAAACAAGCATGATTGGATGCATTCTTTTTCTCCTTGTACACATATATCTAGGGTGATCAATGTGATCAGTAGTATGGCCAAAATGGAAGATGATACTCTCTTTACATCCATTCAAGAATTTCTAGAATCTATGGAGCCATGATCCATCATCTATAGTGGGATCTAGCTAAAATGTTTTAAGACCATTGTTTGGCATGCACTTCATAAGCCTCTCAAGCCAGTGCCCTAAGGTGATAACCTCACACTTCAAAAAGAGCAATATCAAAGAAAGAACCATACAAAAGGGGTAAATGTCACTTATAGCCATGCACACAAAATTCTCTTTAATATAGATCACTTTCATATCAAATTAATAATGCAAAAATTGTTAATTATAGATGTTTAAAAATCTTATACCAACCTCAAAATTTCAAACCGTGAAGGAAAAAATATATGAGCTTGATAACTTTTTATATTTCATTAAGCAAAAAATTTTGAGAAGTCAAAAGCCTTTTACCAATCTCAAACATGCAAATATTATATGACCTAGCACATCTCTATCAGTTTTAAAAATGATAGATGACATGTCTTCACTTAATGCCATGTATTGTTTTAACCAAATTAATTAGGCTTATGTGAAACCTAAAATATAGTTTGATTTATCTAAATTCAATCATATTTAAAATAAACTAAGCATAAGTGTGTATGAAATGAACATTTTAATCATCATGTATAGATGAGCTATATCAATGTCGTTACAGACCTTATCTCAAACCCATCTCAAAAGTAATGTGTTTGTGTGTGTTTTATCCCAAAGAAAATCTAGATCACCCTTTTGTTGTAATCACAATATCCCTGGAATGTAGCCAATTAGTTGTAGATAGCATGGAACAAGACAAACATTGAGCTAATATGGAGAGTGTTGAGCTATTGACTCTATCTAATTTCCCTTTATTCTTAATACTTGCATCAATTTATAGGACCTTAATGGAACATAAAATGACCTTAATGGATGGGAAAAGATCCTCAAGAGAAATAGAAACTTGGATGTTTGTTTGGGCTAGACCATGGAGAAGTCTTAGTCTAATACAAAGCTTTTTCTCCAATTGGGCAACCAACATGGACTTGTCAAACTTGGATGTTTGTTTGGGCTAGACCATGGAGAAGTCTTGGTCAAATACAAAGCTTTTTCCCCAATTTGGCAACCAACATGGACTTGTCAAGGAGGTGTTATCCCCATCCTTGAAGAGGCACCTAATCTAGAATATATCTTCTCTTGGGAAAGAAATGGATAGAACTTTTTTTTAATGTTGATTTATCTTCATTTTGGTCAAAATATCATCTCATCCTCCATCCATTCTATGATTAACACAATGATAGTTTAATTCAATTTTGGTAGAGGATGATGCACTTAGTGGGTTCCATGCTAGGAATCATTTGGCCACCAATTTTGAACATGCTCCCACAAGCATAGATGCAAAATTATATTGGGTATCTCCTACCTAAAGCTTGGGAAAAAATATTTGTCATGGCTCCCATAAGCATAAATGTAGAATTATATTGGGTGTCACTTGGAAAAAATATTTGTCATGGCTAAACTCACTATTTGGTCTACTAGCATTGCTAGGGCATGCTTAGGTTGATGTTTTTGTCCTTTTTTTCTTGAAGAGAAAATTTACCCCTTACTTGCAAGCAATGGTTGACGATCCAACATTTCTCTCATTTTTGAGGGGTCATTTGTGTGAGTATTTTTTCTTTTCCACCCTTTTCTCTAGCCCATAACTAACACCTTTGTTATTTTAGTGCAAATCCCTTATTACTTGTTATTAAAGGTACCATCCTTTAGCATGCATAATAGATGAGGAATTCAAGGGAGTTGACCTGAAGGTTTGATAAAACCATAATGGGTGGAGAGGATAGCTCCACATGAAATTATGATTGTGAGTGGTTGTAGTTATGGTGCTTCAAGTCTTCCCAATTATTCTTGCAAATACACATGTGCTCCCTAGGGTTGTGAATAAACTTATTGTGTAAGATGTGTGCATGGTTAGGTGTGCGATTGGGAGATGGTCTAATGCCAAATGATCTAAGGCTTCCTAGGTGTATCCCACACTTGAGGGCTTAATCAATGTTAGGGGTGATATGGTGCAACATGCCCCAAGGTGGTAGGTTTAGCAAGCAAGCTCAAGTTGTCCTACCCTTGATATTTCCTAGAGTGTGAAATGGGGAAGAGGCTAGGGAGTTAGAAATGGAGCCAATCGACCAAGGCTACCAAGCGTCTCGAACTTGATTACACCTGAGTGTGATGTTCTTATGTACACCTAATCGAAAGGTGGAGCATTTTCTTTGTTTTATTTTCCCTTTTTCCTTTATCTTTAAAGAGGAGGAAGTGGGCATAGTGATTAAGAGAGATAGGCCTCACTCAATAAATATTCTTTGACTTATGACCTCATTGCCTATTATATGTAGGCAACTTTATGCCATAAGTAGGTAGGAATGTTGCACAAGAATGAGCCAAGCTATAAAGCTATGGTCAATTCCAATATTGATGCAAAAAATACAGTTATTGTATTGCTTTATATAGCAATGGACTTGGTCAAAGTATGATGATAAAAACAATAATAGCTACGTATAGTGATGAAAGAGAAATCTAGTTAATCGTAGTGAAGGCTATGCCAAATGCATTCCATGATGCCACTAAGTCTTGAGATTGAAATAGGTAAACATTCTTTATTTCATTGGCATTAATGATACATATCACTGGGAATTTGAAGTTATTTTCTTTTTTGGATCATATGAAGGTCCATGCCTCCTTGGATGGGGGCAACATTTTAGATCTGCTCCCTTTTACTTGAAGTCCCATAGAAAGTGAATCATGCATGGTCATTTGTGTTAGGATTTTGCATTATCATGCCAATTGCTCTACATATGCTTTCTTTTTGTTGGGGAAAGGCCTCCTTATGGATTTGATCTACTCAATTTCCAACAATGAGCACATATAGAAATTGGTAGCACCAACTTAAGAGTTGGTGGGATCACAAAGTCAAATGTGTCATGTATGACTAGTCTAGCTTGTGAGGCTACAAACTCCTCGATGGCAGTTCCAAGCTCGTTCCAAGACTTCCACCCTCTTTTGGTATTGGAAAAGTGAGTGGAATTTCTTGAACATACTAGCTAGAAGACTTGAACATTACCGCGGGCTTCTTGACTCATTTAGTATCTAGCTAGGAAATTGGAAATGTGCTATTGACAAAGAAACTTAGCCACCAAATTATGCTTTGAGGTGTTTAGGGCCCTCAAGGGATTAGACAATTGATGTTAGTAGTTCTCTTGTGGTTACAACAATTGGTGGTTTGTCCTCCCAAGTATCACTATTCTTCGAGTTTTCGAAACATGGAAATTGCCTATTGTGAGATCGAGGAGTAGGAAAGAGGAAGGGGAGAAGAAGGAGAAGACTTGTAGCTAGGCATGGAGAAAGGCAAATGAGGAACTCGATTGCAAGTCACTAAGCATTTTGACCCCGCCCCACAATTTGGCTCATATGGGGCTTTGTCTTTACACTCAATCCTAGAGGGCTATGGACCCCTTGATTTGCCCTTGAGGTTGTGTTGACCATATAGGCCTTGATTTCTATCATTCGCCCAACCTTGACCATGTTCTTCACCATTAGGCCATGATCAACAAGGTTTAGATGTTTAAGCCTTGGATTGCTTATTGTGTAGTCCACGAGCACGAGTGATAAGCCAATTAGACCTCAAGCCTTGCTGCTCGGCCCAAGAGGGCAGCGATTATTTCCATTCATCCCTTGTGCCTGCATTTCTAGTTCCTCAGATAATTTAGGCTGTGCGCAGATCAAGTGGCCTTTCTAAGCCATGGATAATGTACTAGACCCCATAGGGGATCATGGACGTATACAAATGGGCCAACAAGGCTTTGACAAAAGCTTATTTGGTTTATGCCATTAAATTTTTTCGTTAGGCCGTTCATGTTGGCTATCAAGGCTTGAATCAAAGCCTTTAGGCTTGAATCAAAGCCTTTAGGCTTGAACATTCTTCTTTCGGCCTCCTTAAGCCTATTGGCCACTGAGCCACTAAGGCTTGCTAAAAGCCTTTCAATAATAATAATAATAATAATATTATTATTATTATTATTATCTCTTCTCAACCGATAGTTCTCACTACCCTTCACGTCTCTTCACTCGGCCATCCTCTCTTCTTCTTGGCTAGCCGTCCTTCTCTTACCATACCTTACTCATCCGAGAGACCACCCCCCCCCCCCCCCCCCCCCATCGACCTCGACTCCAACGTCGTGCCATCCCATCGCCAGCATCACAATCACCAACCCATCATCACCGCCTCCTCTCCCACGCTCAACCGCACCACGGCCACCGCATGCCCGCTTAGCCGTGACGGCCACACGAGGAGCTGATCATGCGCCCCATGCCACCACCCTGATCTCCGCCACCCCCTCTCACCTCCAACTCCAGCTTTAGGGGTATTCGCCCACATGCGGTGGTATTGTTTTCTTAGGTCGTGCCCAACTGCACCTGGCTGTGGTATTGTTGAAGTCCTCCATGTGAGGTGGTATTCACCTCATATCCCATTGGATCCCACCCGTGCAACCAGCTCACAACACCCCCCCCCCCCCCCCCAAACAAGAGCTTTCATAGCCATGTTGAAAAACCTAGATCAAAAGAACCTTAATTAATTTAATTTAGATAAGACTCATAACCACATTTGAGTGGTCACATCGGCTCTTTGGCCAGGTGCACACGCCCCCAAGATGCTCATAACCCACTCTCAATATTGGCTCGATCCACTCAACATCCCAACATGCTAAGTGCCATGCTATATCATGAACTTGAATGCTCACAATCCTCCTTGGCCGATTCAACTAAATTGTGGTTTTCTCTAGGCTTCTCTTTCCTTGGTGTTCTGGCTGTAATGTGACTTTTGGACCCTTGCTCTAAGCTTAGCTCAATTAGACTACATCAACCCAACCCAAGTAAGAGGTGCACGATAGATGCAACCGATCTTCCCCGAAAACAACACCAAGCCATCACAATCTCATGACTTGGCTTGTGGAAAGTCATTCTCAATGAAGCATACATGATTGGGTCCTTCTATGATTTCTCAAAGAGAAAAGCCATGGCCCTAGAATGCACAAATAAGTAACACAAGTAGTGCATGCCAAAATGTCCACCAAGTTGCATGGTGCTTCCCCCAACCTTGTTTGAGATCATAGGTTGAGCTCGCATTAACTTGCCACTCAAGTGTACTCTTGAATAGCACCCATCAAATTCTCCCCTAGTGTGTGTAGGCACACACCTTGGGGAGGTAACATGGTTTTACTAGTTGTACTCAAGAGGTGAACCATAACCAACTGGACATTTTGGTACACCATGAGTTGAAAGCATCATAACCCTAAACATGTTGTAAAACAAGATTTTCCAAACCTTCCACAAAAAGATTTTCTCACTAGGTTGGAGTTGGGCCATGAATTTGCAACCCTAATGCACTAGAGGAAGAATCCTCTAGCTTTTATCCCAATTACTAGTAGCAAACTCCCAAGGTCAAATACAAACAGTAACTCTAAAACACAAGGGGGGTTTCATTGAGAATGAGGCTTGTTTGTGCAAGGACACCACGAAATTCTCGAATGAGCCTAAGATAGAATTTGCATAGACAATCGAACCATAGGGCATAACCAAATCAACTTGATCTGGTTATGCATTGACAAGGTTCAAATCCCAATGCCTTACCACTTGACAATACTCCATAGAAAGAAGAGTGTGTTCCTAAGAGAATCATGTGCACTTGCACGTAATCATATGAAATGTATTGATTGAAAAAGGAAAAGGGAATGAGATAAAGAAAACCTAAGTGTAGAGACACGAGCTCAAGCTCAACTGCCAAGACCCACGGACTGCTTATTGGTCAAGCGTTTCAAGCGAGCACTAGTGGCTATGTCTCACATAGCCAATGCACTATCCCTCTCTACAAGTGTAGTGAGCTTACCTTGATGCCCGGTTGAGTTGCTTCCTCTCTCAAGCACTCCAATAGCTCCACGATTCTCATGCATGCTCAAGCATCCTCAAGCCTCTTCCTCCAAGCTCCATCCTCTATATCCACGTGTGAGACGAGAGAATAGAAGAGAAGAAGAAGAAGAGAGGAGATGGTGGAGGGCTTCACCTCCAAGATCCCTCACCCTCACACACTCACTCCCTCATTCACTCACACTCCCTCCCTCAAGCACTCACAAGCAAGCAAGAGAATAGAAAAAGAGAGGAAGAAGAGTCCACTTTGCCACACACCAAAGAATGAGCTCTCATTCACTTTTTGAACTTTATATACAAAACCCTCTTTCCCTTGGGGGGTCATCCCCTTTTTACATGGCCGATTAGGCCCTTTTTTCCATTGTTCTCCTATCTTCCTAGCTTCCTTCCTACCGCCCATCTACCTTTACAATTTGCATGCCAGCGCTCTTAAAATAAATCATGAGATGTGTCTTGTGCTCTTTTACAAAGGTATTGACTTGCCCTTTTTCTTGTGTGCCTTTCTCCTTGATTTAGGACTCTTCTACGCTTCCTGTGTTTCCATATTTTTCTTGGCGCACCTTCATCTTCTGCAAAAAATTTTGGATTTCCCACCTTTTTCATCTGAGGGTTAACATTACCCCCCTCTTAGACGAGTGCCAATCCCATGGCACTGATGCATAGTGGTTGGAAGGGGTAATGAGTGTAGCCATATGGCTTTTTTGAGTTTATATACAAGCCCTAGTTGAGGGTGTGTTGGAGGGATTTATGCCTTTGAAATCGAAGATAAAGTTGGATGAATCCTTACGTGGAGAGATGCGAATGTGCGGATCCATATTTGAAATTGAAGATAAAGTTGGACGGATCCGTCGTTTGGACCTCCGTAGCTGTCTTCTTCTATGCTATTCCAAATGAGCTTCTTCATTCACTTCTTGACTGGGGTTGCCTTGATCTGCCTCTACCTTGGTTTGCCTTCACAGGAACATTGTCACATAAAATGGCCCCTCTTGTAGGTGGTTGCTAGTCCCGAGACATTGTGGTTTTGAGCTAATGAGGATTCGATGAGAAAGGGCAGACGTGTGAGTCGATGAAGATGAGGCTGCAGAGGAATTGAGCTTGGGAAGAAACAAATCAGTCGGTTAAGGTGGTGGGGGTTGGAGGCGTATTGCATGGATGATGGAGCCGCCGAAGTCGGTGGTTGGTGATGCCTTTGTTTGTACCTGGAAAGAAAAGAAGGTGAACTACCTGGGGGTGTCTCTGTCTTACCATGGAGTGTGTGGTGCACATGCTTGTGGAACTGGGAGATGGGTCGGGTAAGCCCTAGGTAGTGTCCCACACTTGAGAACCCAGTTTGTGCATAAGGGAGGTGTGGTGATGGGGGGTTAGGGTGAGAGTCTAACCATAGGCAAGAATTACCTTCCTAGGTATGTCTTGCCCTTGATATGCCCTAAGCATGTGTCGTGGGGAATCAAAAAGGGCTAGGGGGTTAGCCGGCTGACCAAGGCCACCGAACGCACCTAGCTTGAGAACCCTTAGGTGCAATGATTGTGACCCTTGTGCATCCTGTTGTGTCTACATGTGATATCTCTTTTTGTTTCCATGTTCTATGATTGCCTTTTTTGCTTTGTACCTCCTTATCTTTCTTTTTCTTCTTCTTCTTCTTTTCTTTCTCTTTTTTTTTCTTTTAGTCCAAGTTACATGGTCGTGACAGAAGTTAATCTTTGTTATCGGAGTGTGGTGGAGAAGGGGACCTAATAGATTTGTTAATGAATTGACAGCTTCGGAGGTACCCCTTGAGATTTAGGCGGACCTGAAGAGTGGTGGTGGAGAGGAATGGATGATTGTAGCTAGTGAAGTGGCTATTATTCATATCCTCTAGAAGAGCTAAGCATGATGAAGGTAATAGAGCAACTCACATCATTAGTCGAGCCATCACGCAACTATCTATAGCATTAGAATCAAAATGGAGTACTAGGAGGCCATGCTCCTTTGGGGTGGGGTCTTGCCTATGGAGTATCCTAAGCAATCTAAGGTAATTACACAATGTTAGTCACCTCCTCCACCACCTTGATGGGCAAAATCCTATGCAAAGTGGTGGGGAACTAGAAGGTAAAGTTGAAAGGGCTCGTGGACATTTCTTGCCTCTCCCAGATCACAAGGTCGGCATGGAAGCTTGCTGGGGTATCGTTCACACATGGTGGGATAGGTGCCTGGGGTGCCCTCACTCCCTTGGCATTCCATTTTCTCCTTGTCTCCTCCACCATTTGTTTTCTTCTTTCCCTCAATGCTGCCTTTCTTTCTACAGAGGTGTTTGCGTATTGTTGCTCTTCAGGCCGCAGGGAAGGAACTGGTGGGAACCGAATTGCTCGAGTGCAAAAATCGACTTTTCTTCTAATAAGTCTGTTGATTTCCAATTTTATTGACCTTTTCCGCACTCACAAGTTATTCCATCCTACCAATGTGTGCCTGTCCTTTATTGTTTTCCTTGTGTGCTTGGTTTAATTTACCTTACCCTTACCTTTGCCTTACCTTACTCTTACCTTTTCCTTACCCTTACCTTTACCTTTGCCTTACCCTTACCCCCTTCCTCTTGGAATTGAGAAGAATCCTTCCTAGGATTGAAGGTAAGTGTGTAAAGGATGCGTTGCGCATGGGTATATTGCATTACTTCCGCATAAGCCAAGCATAGAAGTTTGGATTATATTCCATGTGAGCATACCGGTCCATGTCAAAAGGTCAGATATCGAGCTGGGTGATGTAAGTAAGGACATCGAGCAAGAAGTCACCGAATTCTATGTGACTCGCAATGTGCAGCTCCTCCTCAGTAAGAATGTGATCTAAGTAGGGATGTCCCTAAAAATGTTCTTCCATGGGTCGATAATGAATGGTCGTTAATACCCTATAAGAGGTTGGAGCAACATAAGTAGGGTCGTATTCTGATGTTTTAATTGCACATCATTGCTCGGCATTTGTCATGACTTGACATCCCTCGATCTCCCATTGGAGGTGAAGAGTGTGCCATTTTTTCAAGAAATGGGAGTTGTTGGCAGCAAGTTGTTTCAAGTCTTCTATCTTTTGATCATTGGCACGGGCTATGCACTTGTCATATGAAGTAATGAGGCGTTGTCGTTGTGCTTGTTCTTGGGAAATCTCGGTGGCAATCAGCTCCGCAGCTACTTCGGAAGCTTTGACAAACATGAATTCCGCTTCTTTCCAAGAACAAGGGAGTGTCCATATTTCCATCACCATAGGTTCGTCCAAGAGTCCAAGTCTAGGCGGTCATAGCTTTTAGTTGGCGACATGAAAGTCGCATCCAAGCATCTAAGGCAAGCAACCAAGTCATCCCCCATATTTTCAGCTAAGTCTACGGACAAAGTTAGAATTGATCACCGCTCATAAGAGGGTCTGAGGCCAATAGGTGGTTGAGGTTTTAAAAAACTAAAGAGTTCATCAGCTAACAATTGCAGCTTGGTTTGCCTATTAGGTTGTAGCTCGGTGGCATGTTCAATGAGTCTGGTTGTGGTTGTGATTGTCATGCTACTAGATGTTTCTAAGGTTTGAGGGGTACCATCAACTTCAAATTTGGGTGTTTCGTTAGTAACAAGATGTGATTTTGGGTGATAGATTGATTTAGGCAGCACTGCTGATCTAGGTTTTGGTGGTTCTATGGACTTAGGGGCCCGATTCTCTTATTGCTCGAGTCTCTCTAACTCATAGTAGCCTTGCGCTTGCAATAAGGTTTTGGGGACCCATTGACCGTGTGTCGATGTTTACAGTTTCGTCTTGGTCTCCTAGGTTTCAAGTATGGACCCTTAGCTCCGCGAGGGTGTGGGTGTCTACTTCGAGGCAATATTCATTGATGTTTAAGTACCCATTTGAACTTGGGTTTCTTGGCTTCAGTGTTGGGTTTAGTGGGTTGTCGGCATTGCTGTTTGATAGGTTGTGATGAGTCATGACCCCCCTTCTTAGACTTGACGGTGGGGTTTTCTATTGGTGGCCTTACGGACTTGGAAGGAGTCATGCTAACCTTGCTAAAAGATGTAACTATTCGAACGTTGCCTATGGCTAGGTGAAAACATTGTGACTCGTAGTTAACAGTACAATGAGCTTGCTTCTTAAAGGTTCGTAACAACGATTCTGTGCGTGCATCCTTAGTGTTGGGCAACACATAGAAGATTATTAGTATGCTTTCAGACTCGATAGAAACTGCAACCTTTCACTTTCCCAAAAGTGTGTAGGGTTGGCCTCCATAAGGTCTGAGCTTAGCATTAGTGGGCTGCAATTGCGGTTTGCCAATTTGGGTTGTCCAATGGTCATGGGTTAAGACATTAAAATCAGCCCCCTCATCGATCAATGCATTGATGGTACATGTGTGCTTAGCAATGACCGTCATGCTTAGGTAAGCTAGTTCTACATCCATCTCTGTGATTTTGGCTACTCGTACATGGACAGGAGGTGCTAGCATTAGGGGCTCACGCAATGGGTGCATGGGAGGAAAGTACTTCTTTATGCGGCTTCCATTGAAGAAGCCTATGCCCTCACCCTCTAGGGTTTCGAGTTCTATGTTGCCAGTTTTCAGCTAATGGTTTGAACTTAAAAGGTCCTAGACCCCGAAACTTTAGCTTTTGCTTATGTCATTTGACTGAGTACAGCAATACTAAGTCACCCTGTTTGAAGCTGTGCTACTTGGCATGCTTGTCAAACCAACTTTTGTGTCTTGCCTTCTCGCATATTAGCACATGGGTGGCTAGAAGCCAAGTTTTCGATAAGCATTCGAGCTCAATTAAGCATTTCGTCCATGCCTCTCTCCCATCTTGTCTCTCTTGAAGGGCTATACTAAGGCTAGGTACAAAAAAATCCAAGGATAGAATTTCCTCCATACAATAGGTCAACCAAAAGGGAATCTATCCTACAGCCATCTTGTAAGCCGTGTGGTAGGCCAACAAGGCCACCATCAACTTGTTATCCCAATCACTGCGCGAAGCAGAGAACCTTGGTTAGGACGTTTAGTAAGATTTTATTTGTGGACTCAAGTTGACCATTTTCCTGAGGGTAATAAGGCAAAGATCTTTGATGGTTGTTAGATGTGTGTCTGGTAGTTTGTCTACAATGCCTTGCCGAGCAGATTCTCCTATGGGGATGTGAGACATATGGTCAGCCATGTAATGTTGCTTCCCTTTATGCACCACCACAGAGAAGTCAAACTCCAAAAGCAGAAGTAGCCATCTAGCGATGCGTCCTGTAGCATAAGGTTTGTTAACCAGATACAACAAGGTTTGATGGTCAACAAAGAATATAAAAGGCGTAGCTAGAAGATAATGCCATAATTTCTTTACAGCAAATACCATGGCCAAGCCCTCTCTCCCCATTGTTGAGAAATTCATTTTGGTCTCAGTGAGTTGTATACTAGCAAAGCTCACTGGATAATCCAAGTTGTGTTCACTAGGTTGGCACAACACCACTCTTATGGCGATTTTTGAAGTGTCAATGTGCACATGGAACGTGAGTGCCCAATCTGGGGCTCGTAGAATTGGTGCCATGGCTTTTTTAATTCCTCGTATGAGCGTTGGCATTCCTCGATTCATTCAAATATGATCAATAGCTTGTATAGAGGTCTGGCAATAATGCATATTTCAACGTGAACCGTCGATAATAACTTTTATGTCCTAAGAAGCATTGAACACCCTTGTAATCAGTTGGGGGTGAAAGGTTGATAATGACCCTGATCTTTGAGAAATCTATGGCAATGCCATTCTTTGATACCACATGTCCTAGGATGCATGCATGCTTCACCCAAAACTGGCACTTCAAGGGGTTCAACGAGAGATGGTTTAGTCGACATCATTCAAAGACCACTCTAAGTGTTCTCTCCAAGTAGAGTGAACGCACAAGTCATCCACGAAGATCTCTAACTCCTTCCTCAACATGTCTTTGAATATTGTACACATCAGTCATTAGAAGGTGACTAGTACGTCAACCCAAAAAGCATGACTCTATGTAGGCAAAGACTCCCCATTCAGTGGCAAATGCGGTCTTATGCCTATCATTAGGATGCACTTGTACCTGATTGTATCCAGAGAAACTATCCAAAAAATTGTAGGCCTCTTTGCTAGCCACTCTCTCTAGCATGTGCTTGGTGTATGGCAATGGGTAATTATCTCTCTTTGTAGTTGCGTTTACCTTCTTGTAATTGACACACACTCTGATCTTTTCATTCTTCTTTAATACGATGAATATGGGGGAAACCCAATCCATGTCTTCAATTTTGTAGATGAATCGTGCTCTCATTAGCTTGTCAATTTCTTCCTTAATGGTGTGGGAGTGCTTTAGATTCATGGGATACAATCGCTGCTTGAACAGTGTTGTTGCAGGTGTCATGGGTATGTTGTAAGCACACTCGGGTCTACCCCTTTGAGCTCTTCTAGGGACCAAGCAAAGATGTCTATATACTCTTGCAAGAGAGTAACGAGACTTGCTTCATCTTGCTCAGCCAAGTGATCGGCTATAAAGACAGGTCGTGGGGTCTCCCCTTCCCTGGCTAAATTAACCTCTTTCACCTTGGCGAGTCCCTCGATTGGTTCACTTGCTTGCCCCTGTCATTTGGCTCCTAGCAAGATCACCACCCTATCTCCCTTTTTGAACTTCGTGAAATGCTTTGGTAGGTCTTGCAGTTTTCGTTGCTCTTCTGTCTACATTTCTTTAGGCAACTTCCATTGTTCCTCCTTTAACCGTTGGCATCTTAGGTGGATAGGTAGGTCCCCCTTGGTGCATTTAGTCTTGGGAGGTCGAGGTATTTCAGGATCACTATCTGAGCTAACTTCCGATTGAGAATCAAACTCTCCATCTTTGCTAGAAGAGGGGCTCTCTCTGGGTGGTCGTAGCTCAGAAGGTGAGTCCGTTCGTAGCAATGGTGCGTCACTCAGTTGGGTTAGGCCTGCTTGCTCCTAGTCGATTGTGCTTGTGTGCTCCAACCAAGTTCGATCGCATTCATTGTGCTTGACTCCTTTCTCTACTCTAAGGGCACTCTGCTTGCGTAGTCTGGGGTCCACTCGTATTTGTTCAATTATACATCCCCCAGTGTCATATTCTATAGTATCGATTTCCCTTTCACTCTCATCATTGAAGGAACAACAGTCCGCATATTTGTCGTGAGAGCTATCTCTGTCCGATTGTGCATCATTCTCCAAATTTTGATATATCTCTTCTTGCTGGTCTAGGATAGCCCAATTGTACCTCAAGTTTAAATCGTGTGCCTTGGACCATCACCATTCAGGCTTATCTAAGAGATCTTGGAGTGGCTTAAGATTTGTTGTTGGATTGCCAACCAACTTGTCAGTCAAATATCCTAGGATCTCCAGGAGCTCTCGTCTATTGTTCGCGACTTGGAATGCAACAGGGTTGGGTCTTCCACGTAGGCTTCCATTCATCATGTAGGCTAGCACTGAGGGTGTGTCCTTGGGCTCACCAGTTGCCTTGATGGCTCATTTTTACTCCTTCGTATCCGAGAAGGGCAGGTTGATGGTAGCAAGAACATGCATCCAGTCTCACTCGTTCTCATAAGGCATGGGATATACTTGGTAAGGGCCCCATAGGATCCCCTAATCTGGCTGTCACCCTTCAATATACTGGAGATGGCACCTAGGTTGTGGAAGCCTTCGCTCAACTGCCAAGACCCACGGACCGCTTATTGTTTCAAGCGTTCCAAGCCGAGCACTAATGGCTACCTCTCACATAACTGATGCGCCATCCACATCTACGGGTGTAGTGAGCTTACCTCCATGCCGATCGAGTTACCTCCTCTCCCGTGCACTCCGATAGCTCTATGATCCAAGTGCAAGCTTCAAGCAAGCTCCATCCTTAAGCTCCACGCTCCAAGCTCCATAGCTGCGAGCAAGACAAGAGAAGAGAAGAGAAGAGAAGAAGAGAAGAGAAGATGGAGAGTTTCTCCTCCCCGGTCCCTCACCCTCACACACTCACTCCCTCACACTCTCACACTCCCTCTCTCAAGCACAAGCTCAAGCAAGCAAGAACAAGAAGAAGAAGAAGAAGAGGAGACCCACTTTTGGCCACACACAAGAATGAGCTTCTCATTCACTTTTCAACTTTATATACAAAACCCTAAATCTCTTTTGGACGGTCATCCCCTTATCCCCTTTTTTACATGGCCGGCCATGGCCTAGGCCCTTTTTTCCATTGTCCTCCTATCTTCCTAGCTTCCTTCCTACCGCCCATCTACCTTTACAAATTGCACGAGTGAGAGCCCGGCGCTCCTTAAATTAAATCATGATGCACTTGCGCTCTTTTACAAAAGTATTGACTTGCGCTTTTCCTTGTGCGCCTTTTTCCCTTACTTAGGACTTTTCTGCGCTTCTTATGTTTCTAGATTTTTCTTGGCGCGCCTTCATCTTCCATTTCACTTTGCCTTGGCCTTTGAATTCTGCTTTAGCTTTTCCACATTTTCCACCTTTTTTTGTTTGAGGGTTAACATTACCCCCTCCTAAATGAGTGCCAGTCCCATTGCACTCACCGTCGTAGGTAGTAGGCTTTGGCCTGCACCGAAGGCATGGGTGGCAAGCACGTCTATGGTTGCCATGGAGCATTATTGGTAGTGGTGGGGAGAAAGGTCGTTGGGGGCACGTTGGTGGCCTAGGTGGCTGGTGGTAGGGCTATTGGAGTTGGTGGTAGGGCTATTCTTTGTGGGGATTGCACTGACAGAGTACAAGTGGCGGTTTGTTGGGGATTCTGCACATGATGATTCTTGGCGGGCTTGCAGGATGATAAAGGATTGAAATTTCAGAGTTGAGTGTCGATGAAGAACGAACGACACTTCCGTTGGAGTCTTCAATACCTGCAATTGAAAAACTCTCATAGGTGGTCTCTCCCTAGGGGTAGTGCTAGTCTTCTCTATCGTGCACAAGACATAGTTCAATTAGTTTGGGAGACAGGTCGAACTCTAAGCAAGCTGAGAGTATTGTCCTGTACTTGAGGACCCAAACTGTGTATATACTTCGGTGTAGATATTATGTGAGTGCTTGTGTATACTTAGATATTACGTAGCTAGAAGACATTGGGCTGGTTTCTCGTAACAATGTGTGGATGAAGCAAAGTTGTCCATGTTGAGAAGAAGTACACGTGAAGATGTATGAGACATCCTTTGCGTTGTGACTGCATGACGTAGCCTAATTGAACACAAGAATACCGAACTTTTGGTAGTTGGGAGCTATTGTACTTTCTTGATGAGGACGGTGTACTTTTCATGGCCATTCGTGCAGTGCTTATCACAAGTGATTGCAATGGTATTAAGGCAGAGTGCAAGAGGAAATTGTGCAAATGGGTCAGGGTGACAGGTCTAACCATAGGTGAGACAAGCTCCCTAGGTATGTCCTACCCTTGATGTGCCCTGAACAATTGTGGGTGATGCTAAATGGCTAGGGGACTAGGGACAGAGCCAGCTGACCAAGGTCACTGGATGTGCCTAATTTGAGGACCCCTAGGTGCTGTGCTGTGATCGTGGGTGCTTCGTATCTTTTTCTTCTTTTCTTTTCTTTTTTCCTTTTCCGTTTATTCTTTCTTCTGCTTGTGCTTTTGCTTTGCTTCTTTTTTTTTCTCTCTCTCTTTTTTTTTTGGACTTGCTTGAGTATAACCGTTGCAATATGTTGAGGCTATCAGCCATTCAATGGGTTGGGAAATGTCAAGCTTCGAAGGCTCAGGAAATGGATATTACAACGATAATTGTGCTCTAGTCTCGTTCTTAGAGAAGCAGTCATTGAGAGGGGAGATACACTTGAGATATTGCAACTCTCTTTGGAGCATGCGATGTTGGTACAATTGGGGTAACAGCTGCCATGAGTGCCCGATGTGTAACCCAAAAAGAGGAAGTGGTTAAGATCATGCTTTGGCCCATGCGACGTGGGCACTCGCACGGGTGATCTTTGCTTTTGGCAGTGTGGCTTTGTTGCGGCTCTTTGTGGGGTCGGTGGACTTGCGGTGACTTGGGCATTGAACACTTTTGCACAAAGACTTGCATCAACCTGCATCCACTTGTCACTTCATGAGAGTACATGCACGGCATATGCCACAACTAGAATAAACCAGTGCAACGCAAGGAGGCATCACTTATCTGAATTCCATGGTGTTGGCTTAGATACTTATCACTTGCACTTGATTAGCTTTTTCTTTTGCTTAAAGATGTGAAATATATTAAGCGCTGATATGAAAAGTTTGTACAATTGGAGAACATGTCAGCACTTAACAATTTAAAGACAAAAAGTCATGGCCAAGTAGCATTTGATAAGCCTTTTATACAAGATGGGGCTACTCTATTTGTACGAGGCGGGGCGAGTCTGGGTGGTCGGGCGACTGAGGCTGGGCTGGTGAGGGGCTCCTGTGAGGCTGGGCAGAAAAAATGTTAGCTGGGACCCGGATGGTATAGTCCCTGGCTTCAACTGTTTCCAAAATGCTTTTAACCAATGCGTCAAATTAGTCCCAAGCTGCCCTCTCCTCTTTCGAGCACGTGGTGCCAGAGTGTCTGGTGGGAGCCTGCACGACTGGTGTTGCCACACTCCATGTGCTCCCTTGAGCCCTCCTCCTCTTGTCTTGGGGGGTTTTTGGCCTGCGTCCTGGGCGGTGTCGTTTAGGGCCTCTTTTTGGTGCGTACCTCTTTAGAGTAGGCACATAGCGTTCTGGTGGGGGCACTTGTGCTGCATGCTCCCTTCGACGGCGGATAGCATCCTTGCAAGCCAGCTGCACTGGGTGCTCCATGTCAGTTACCATAGGGGGACTTGCAAAATGCGAACCAAGGATTAGGCCTTGAGGCAGGGTAAAACTATCCACATGGAAAGGATTATACAGTGGGTTATCAAGCGCATATGATGAGGAGGGAAGAGGTGAGGCATGCAGTATTTGTTGTAGAGGGATGGCCCCCATGATGATGTTTGTTTTGCCTCCAGCCATTAGCAGAACTTGGCTTATGCTAAGTTGTATGGACTGGTTGTCATAGAGTGGGGCAGGGCTCATCCTTGGAAGGATAGACCGGAAAGGGGGAAAGGTGTATAGAAAGGGATGGTACCCCATCTACACCATCAGAGTTGTTGGTCAAGGCTTCCTATGGCAGTAATGAGGGTTGCATGCCCTCCACTTGGAGGTGGGAATGGTCACACGACTTCTAAATGTGTGATGAGAGGAGGACCTGAGGAGCTTAGCCTGTTGATATCAACTCTTCTCCCTGCGCTTGACTATCATTGCTTGTGTGTGTTGGTATTTTCTATACAGGGTCACAAAATTCATTGTTTATTTATGTATATATTTACGAATCCTTGTCACTTCATGAGGATAAAAGCCAATTGTAGAACTCGGGATTGTACTAGAGAGTGGCATACGCATCTAGTACTCGCGGCAGCTTACTCAATACCGATAGATATTTTGCAACATCGAGTAGCATGGAACCTTGTCCGAGTCTACTGGCAACATGTAACTCCTCCTCAGTGAGAACCTTATCAGATAGAGAGATCTCTTGGCTGGTTTCAGCTAAGTCCGTACCCCGAATGGCAGTCAGCCACTCGAAAGGAAGTTGGTGCCACATAGGTTGGGTCCCTTTGAGACCGCCATTTGGCCAATTGCTCCTTTGAGACTGGCATGATCTAGGCTCCTAGTTCGGCCATTGTAAAGTGGTTTTCATGCCAACATTGTTCAAATTGACTTCGACCCTTTGATTATCACTTTAGTTGCTCTATCTCTAAGAGATTTGGTTGGCAGAGCACATCATTGAATGTTATAGTTAAGCGTATTTCGTCGGCTTCCTCGTCAGAGATGAGTCGCATGCGTTCATACAGGAGCCTGTTATAGTGCTTGTCAAGATGTTCTTGCTCTTCCCAGGATAAGGGAAATGGCAAGTATTCTTCAAGCTGCTCTTTAGGGAATGCGCCCATGTCTACCAGGACATAGACACGTGTGAACACTTTGAGCTTAGCATCCAACTCGGTTAAGCATTCTGCAACACTTCTATGTTCAACGAGGGCTTGCTCGGTTGTTATCTCATGCAAGGTTCTAGGAGTTTGCCTAGGCTTTAGCATAGCTGGGGGCTCAAGCCGAGATGAGCAAGATTTGTCAATCCTAGGATTTCTTATGCTATTGGGTTTTCCATGTTTCTCCTGAGGCTTTGTCATTGCGTCATGATTCTCCTTGGATGTGACTGGTATAAATTTGTCACCCTGTTGTGACAACGTTGTATCCACTCTTGATTGGTCAATGCGAGTTTTGTTGTCGGTGGATTGAGTGTTACAAGTAGCCATTGATGGTAACGACTGCTTTGATTTTTCAGAGCACATGGATGTGTTTGAGGTTTCACCGCTATTAGGAGAGGCATCAATGGGGTCATTGATGGATGGACTCAATGCTTTATTCCTCAACTCTCCAGCGCTCTTGGTGTCAATGTTCTTGGGGTCCACAACCACCTGTAACTGCTCTTGTTTTCGCTGTTTTCTCCTCTTTTTCTTGGTCAATGAAGGTGCATCTCTCAACAACTCAGGACCTTGGACTAGGTCAACCGTTGATGTGCTTGGTTGGGCCTCAGCATTCTCTTTCTCTAGTATGTCCTTATGGGACATAGCCGTGGCCTGCTGAATAGCATTGCTAGGTTGTGAGGGTACAACTACCTTCCTTTTTGGAGGGTCTAGCTCTTCCCTTCTATTTAACTCCTCCAGCCTAGACTTCAAGCACTTTGGACATGCTGGAGTTGTCAATGAAGTTGGTTGTGACACCTCCTCCACAGGTAAACTACTAAGGATACGTTCCGCAAGGGGCATTGTCACGGCTAAGGGCTGTGACTGCTGTGATCCCTGATTGGAAGTAGTAGTCCAATGGGCTGGCTACTCTTGGTGTATTGCGGTGTTGTCAAGTCCCTACGGCGATCGTAAGTGGTCATGTCTTTTCTTTCCCTTTGAGCATTCACCTATGTAGATCGAGCATGAGTTGCGAGCATGAGTTGATCTAGTCACATTAGGTTGCACAATTAGATCCTTGGGCCTAGAGCTATGGATGGTATCATGTCCCACCTCTTGGACATTTCGAAGCTTAGATGGAGATAGAGATTGGGATTGAGTAGCTGCCCTTGACGACTGCTGTTGTGCTTCCTATGTCCGTTTGGGAAAAGAGGGTGTAGGAGATCTAGGACTCTTAGGTGGACTTGGCACTAGTTGAATGATTTGCTCGAGGCTGTTAGACAATTGTGCCATTTGCTTTGTTGAGCAATCCGCCTTCTCACGAGCAGCGTTGTGCCTCTGGTGCTCATTATTCTCTCGAGGAATCAAAGGCTCCTTGGGCACTGGTGGTTTTTGTGTATCCTCAACGATTATATCTGATGTCTTCTTGTCAAGCATGCTAGGCTAAGGATCTACCCTCCGATTAGTCCCGTTTGGTTTCTTGATTTTGACCGTGAGGGGCTCGGTCACTCCAATGTTTTTGACTCGAGACTTGGTTTTTCGTTTAGATCTCCTCCTACGCTTCTTTACTCTTGATACAATCTAGCCTTCAGTCGATAAAGGAGGTTTAGCAAGGGGTTTTGGCACCCAAATCCATCGATTACCTACGTAGTACCCTTGAGCACGTAGCAACGCTTTGGATATCCATCGTGGCATTGTGCTGACCCTCCCTCGATGCCTTCGTCTATAAGGCTTGGGCTTCTTTTGGGGTCTTCTACAATATTTGTAAGTCCAGAGCCCATCCTTAGCATTGTCTCTTGACCTTCTTGTTTTAGGCATGGCCTCACTCAATGGTTCTCGTTGTTCGACTTGTGCTTGTATCAACTCTTCCAACAAGTCCTTGCTCTCGTTATTAGCAAGCTTGACTGTTATGTCAACACCCTCCTTGCCCTTCCCTCGAGGTTCGATGAGGTTACCCTTGCTAAAGGTTGTGACTATCCTCACACCCAGTAGTGTCAAGTGTATCCTCCGTGCTACATAGTCGGCCTCACACTTGGTTGCCCTTTTGAAGGGTCTTCCTAGGAGGGTTTCCTTTCCATAATTAGCACTATTTGGAGGAACATGAAATAGGATAGGCAAGCTTTCCATTTCAATTATCGCAAGGATTTTGCACTTTCCTATGAGTGCTTGTGGGTGTCCCCCGTGAGGGCTAAGAGTTGCATTAGTCGGTGTAAGCTCTGGTTGGCCTAGTAGGGTCCATGATTCATAGGTCAAGATATTAAAATCTGCTCCTTCATCAATCAAAGCATCAATAGTATGCTCTCTTTTCGTGGTGAGTTTGACCCTAAGATAAGCAGGTGGTACTATGTCTTCGTCTTCCGGGTCTTGGCTTGTAAATTTAAGCCTTCTGACAAATGCCCTTGAGTCCCCAACTGCACGACCAGATGTGGATTCTCCACTGATGTCTTGGATCATCAGTGTAGTGCTATTCAAGGAGCATCTATTGTCAGGACTGTCATATCTAGTCATTCTTGGTGTTGTAGCTTGATGTTGTTGCTTTCCACTTTGACTAGATGCAGTCCTAATGCAACACGTATGTGTTTTTGCAATGTGGCCTTTTTGCCCTTGTTGGCTAGATTGGCCCATTGATGTTCTAGGGTCTCTGTTTCTCTCTGTTCGGGTATGGACTTTTGGTTGCTCTTTTGCAAGTGAGAATCCATGCTCATATAGAGCCATTACTACACTAGGGTCCAATTTGGAGGACCTATCACGATGCATGTTTTCTCCAACCTACTTGGGGGAGGTGCGAAGGGGGCAAAGCCCCCCCCTCTGTGGCGGTCTGGGGGGCAGTCCTCCCCGGCCCGTAGGGCATTACGATAAACACCATGCGCAATTTGGAGGACCGTTTATAGCCAAATTGAACTACTTGCTCTAAGTTTCAGCCCAGTGATGGATCTGTGATGTGCCTTTAGCTCTACGTCGCCTTTGGGGTTAATTTCAGGGTTTAGATGTGTCAAAATTTGTGTTATAGATGCCTGCCCGATTTTGACAGTTTTCTGTCCGATTCTCACATGTCCGATTTTTAGGAGTCCGATTATCAGAATCGAACGTCCAATTTTGGGTTGGTCCGATCGGTCCAATGGCCCGATTTTGGTCACCTCCGATTTCTAAAATCGAACGTCTAATTTTGACAGGCGTCCAATTCTAAACTCGTCCAATTCCTTGCGTCCGATTTTCGTGTGTCCGATCCTAAAGCCCGATTTTCAGTGTGTCTGATTTTTAAGGTCCGAGTGTCCAATTTTGAGATTGGGTCAGATTCTCGCAGTGGTCCGATTCTAGGAATCGAATCGGACAAGGTGGTCCGATTCTAGCAGTCGGACGGTTCGACCCCGAAATTGAATGGTCCGATTCTGGGAATCGGACTAGAAAAGTGGTTTGATTCTCGGAGCGGTCCGATTCTGGGAGTCGGATTGGGAAAGTGGTCCGATTTTCGGAGCAGTCCAATTCGGACGGGCTGGTTCGACGGTGCGAACGACAGCCCGTGGGTTGCGCGCGATGCTTTAAGGTCAACGCCTACTCCACGGAATTATGCCGTGCCTTCCAAATAGGTGCAAAACAATAGAAGGAACTGCCATGCATACCTAGAAAGTAATGTGGTGCTTGAATCGATCGGTGCTTCAACGATCTCCCCGCAGCTCTCTCTTTCTCTCGCTCCCTCCTTGGCTCTCAAGCTTACTCTATTTTCACAAGGCAGAATGTCAAATGTGGTCTTTCCTGGTTCCCTGGGCCTCTTATTGCCCCATCCCAGCCTGTTGTGACCTTAGAAGTTAGTCCCTCATACTCTTCCAGTCAGAAATCTGAATCTATGCCCCTATTTCCCTATTTTTGCTTGTTATACAGCAACAAAAAACCCTACTGTTTGCTCTAATGTTTTGCTCCTATCCTTCCTAAATGCAAGAAAAAATTATAAGAAAAATACCTACACTACTCCATCATTCTTTCCCAAGTCCAAACAACAAAAACCTACTTGCTAAGGAGATCGAATACCTCTTCAAACTCCCTCACTTTCTACCTATCTACCTCAAGCACCGGTTCAGGGAAAACCCTACTTCAATGCTCAATTCAAAGCGCACAAGCGCTCAAGGCTTGAATCTGTTGGTCCTGACAACGGAACCAAAATGTGGGAGCCTTCGCTCAACCGCCAAGACCCACGGACCACTTATTGTTTCAAACGTTCCAAGCCGAGCACTAATGGCTACCTCTCACATAGCTGATGCACCATCCACATCTACGGGTGTAGTGAGCTTTCCTCCATGCCGATCGAATTACCTCCTCTCCCGTGCACTCTGGTAGCTCCACAATCCAAGTGCAATCTTCAAGCAAGCTCCATCCTCAAGCTCCACGCTCTAAGCTCCATAGCTGCGAGCAAGACAAGACAAGAGAAGAGAAGAGAAGAAGAGAGGAGAAGATGGAGAGCTTCTCCTCCCCGGTCCCTCACCCTCACACACTCACTCCCTCACACTCTCACACTCCCTCTCTCAAGCTCAAGCTCAAGCAAGCAAGAACAAGAAGAAGAAGAAGAAGAAGAGGAGACCCACTTTTGGCCACACACAAGAATGAGCTTCTCATTCACTTTTCAACTTTATATACAAAACCCTAAATCTCTTTTGGGCGGTCATCCCCTTATCCCCGTTTTTACATGGCCGGTCGTGGCCTAGGCCCTTTTTCCCATTGTCCTCCTATCTTCCTAGCTTCCTTCCTACCGCCCATCTGCCTTTACAAATTGCACGGGTGAGAGCCCAACGCTCCTTAAATTAAAGCACGATGTGCTTGTGCTCTTTTACAAAAGTAGTGACTTGCACTTTTCCTTGTGCGCCTTTTTTCCTTATTTAGGACTTTTCTGTGCTTCTTGTGTTTCTAGATTTTTCTTGGCGTGCCTTCGTCTTTCGTTTCACTTTGCCTTGGCCTTTGTCTTCTGCTTTAGCTTTTCCAGATTTTCCACCTTTGTTCGTTTGAGGGTTAACATAGGTCAACTGGCATAATTTTCCAAGTTTCCATCTCTACTTTTATAGCCTCCATTCGATTGCGTAAGAAGATGAGACCATTGCCCCAATCTTCTATGACTCTCGTGTTGCATATCCAGGATTAGCCTAGCAGGATGTCATAGTCCACTCCCTTCATGACTATAAAGTCAACAGAGAATTGGATTCCTATGATCTTCAATAGCCAATTTTTCAACACTCTGAATGGTTTCACCTTCATTCTGTTAGCCAGTGTGATGCTGAACCTAGCAGTCTCTAATCGGTGGGTTACCCCAAGTTAGGAGTACTGCATGGCTTAGCACACTCACTCATATCCCCGTGTCTATGATTCCCTTTCTTGAAACATCCCCCAGAGCAAGACTACATGCATTTCTGTGCCTTCCCAAAAAACATTGACATGCAAGGATTTAGCCATGGAGTGCAGCGTCAGACTCGATATTTGTGTTTCTGCATCGTGCTCAAACAAGTCTATGGTAACTGGCTCATCTGATTCCTCGATCCACCGTTTTAGCTCCTACCATAGCACTAGATGCTGCCTAAGAAAGTCGCTTAAGCTTAGAGTCACAAGGGTGGTCACCAGTGTATTAAGGAGGTTGCTAGCCGCTTGCCTTTCTCCTAATTCTGCGGTTCTTGGCCAATGGTCTTGACTGTTTTGCTAGCCCAAAGTGTTTAGACTTTGTCTAGGAGGCCTTATTTGTGGTGCTATCAGTTCCCTTAATTTTGGTCGTGGGAGAGAGAGTGGCGTGCTTATGCTTGAGAGATCATCAATCTCATCTTCTAATATGAGCTTAGCATCTTTTAGCTTCTCTTGGGCCTCCTTCACCCACTCTTTCACCTTCTTCATGGCTTCGAGTTGGCGCTTCGTGTTGGGGTACTCCCAGACCTTAGCACTTCCTTTTTTAGTCATCCGTGGAGCCGACGTTTCTTTCTCTGTGTCAATGACTTTCCTCCCCACATGCAGTGTTGTGGCACTTTGGGTTTTGAGGGTGACCTTAGCGTCTGGCCGTTTCTTCCTCCGTTTGCGACTCTTCTTTCCAACTGAGATTTGTGTTACCTTCTTCATCGTATGATACGTATGGGTTTATATAAGGCTTGTCATCACTAGTCTCGTCGTGCCAAGAAAAATAAATCATGATGCGCCTTGTGCTCTTTTACAAAAGTATTGACTTACGCTTTTTCTTGTGCGCCTTTCTCCTTGATTTAGGACTCTTCTGTGGTTCTTGTGTTTCCATATTTCTCTTGCCGTGCATTCGACTTCTACTTTAGATTTTTTGGATTTTCCACCTTGTTCGTCTGAGGGTTAAAACTAAGATAGAGAACTAGAATTGTGAACTAGGCTCAAATAGGTATGGGAGGTACACCAAGAAATACATAGCCACATGAGGGACTTTCAAACCACAAAAGGAAATTAAAGTGAATCAAAGAGCCTAGCTCACAATTCTAGGTCTCTATCACACCTTAGGACCTCATACTACAAGGTGTGATAGTCCTTCTCGCACTCTCTTCTTGTAGAGGATAAGACTCTCCAACTTCTCACAAGTCACGTCTTGAGTATCTTTATGAATCCCCTTAAGGGAGTCAAACACATAGGTACAACAACAAAAGATAGAAGAACTCCTTCAGAGCTATGCACGACCAAAACAAGATGTCTTTTGAGCTACCTAAACACCATTATGATTAACCTAGTTTTGTGAGTAAAGTAGCAACTTGGAAAAGCCACTATTTGGAAAGAGGAGAAGATCGAGAAAAACTCTTGATTTTGTGCAAAAATGCCTCAAGTAGTACCTTTCAAACTAGACCAAACGCATATCTGTGACATTGCACATAATCACATTTCAACACCTCAACTAATTGCATTTAAGACATAGGGAGGTCACATTGCAAATAGGACTGCTAGCACGAAGGGGGGACATAAGCAAAACAAACTCAAACAAGAAGAAATCAAAAGGCCTATAGATTACAATGATACAAAGGCAGGGGCAAGGTAGCATAATTCTAAATACAAGTCAACTTTTGGAGGGAGATGCAAACCAATGCTATCAAAGCTAAAGAAGGAGAACTAATCTCTAGGTAATTCTTTGGGAGAAACTCTCCAACCCATCAAAGGTACTTAATTGGACACCACCATACTGATGATATACACCTAGAACTATAACACTCTAGGGCCTAATGTACTAGAGTAATGCCTTATTTGCTTTGCATATGTAGCCTAGCTAGAACGAAGGCCATCACACCTTGATCTTCCCAAGATAATGGCTACTCTACATGATTTGAGACTACCTAGAATATTGCTAGTGGAATACTTGGAGGCTCATTGAACCCTACTATCCATCTATTGGAAGGGTTACAGAATACTAGCAACAACGAGAGTGAGCATAGAGTTAATGATTGTGCCATACAAAGTATTGATTGTGCTCACACATGCGCCAATTGGAAATTTGAAAATGTGAGTATCACATGCACTTAAGGCATTCGAGTAGCAACTAAGATATGGAAGGGAAATTTTTTCGTGCACAAATTCACCCTTGGTGGGAACTTAGGGGAAGGAACCATTGCACATTCACAAAATAATCCATCTAGCAACGAGCAACATTTGGTATCTAGAAACTACTTGCAATGATAGATCTTGTAAGGATACTTATATCCCTTTAAGAGCTTTAAGGAGAACGAATCCTTCTCCCTAAAAGGGGTAGAACTTGAAATAAGAAAAGAGTCAATCATTTTGATCTTGTGTTTTAGTACAAGGGACTAGACAAATTGAGTAGCATACTAGATTCTACACCTAGAAGAGGCTATGAATGAGTATGTAGCATACCTTCATGTGAGTGTGACACCATGGGAATTAGGCTCTCCTAGTGGGAGGCCATTTGGAATCAATTGGACTAGTTAAAGCTAGGAAACTTAGAGGATGTTTGTGCAAGTCCAAATTGAAAGCTCCCAGGGTTACTTATACCTATAAGGGAAAACGTCTCGTACTCTCTCCCTAGGGGAGTGCTAGTTTATTTGTGTGCACAAGATGTATGTATGGATTGGAAGATAGGTCAAACTCGAGGAAAAGGCCCTAGTGTTGTCCCAAACTAGAGGACCCAATCTTTGTATAGGTTATGGTGCAATTATGATGTGAGTGCAGCACGTGCTTACATAGGCTATTACATAGTTAGAAGAGGGCATGATGGCTTTTTTTTGTTGATTAGCGAGATAAAGTAGGCTCCAGTTTTGATGGATAGGTGATGCGAATTATTATTATTGCCAAGAAATAAATTAGTCAATAGGGCGTCAAGAGAAGAATCTTGGAGTACTGTGAGATCCATGGGATTCACAAACATAAGTGTGATGATGGAGGTTTTCTTTTAATGAATAGAGACTACAATACTAAGTAGGATTGTAGCATTGAGTGATACCAAATTGACTTGCATACTTGATTGACTTGCTAAATTCATTCTAACTATATTGTTGTCTTAGCCATGAGAGATTGGAAAAGATTGAGTGAGTGACTTAGGGAGATAGACTGAGCCAAGGTTCCCTAGGTGTGTCCCACTCTTGATGTACCCAAAGTTTACATGGGGGAATAGGAAGTAGGGTTTGGGGGTTAGCAATGAAACCAACTAACCAAGGTCACTGGACATACCTAACTCAAGGTCCCCTAGGTGCGATGTCGTGTTTGTGCATGCATATTTTTCTTTCTTTTCTTTTTTCTTTTTTCTTTCTTTAAAATACAATGCAATACAAAAGGACTTTTCCAGTTTGGATGAGAAGAATATGATGGCAAGATCAAGAAACTTTAGGAGGCTCTTAAGGAGAGATGATCCAGTTGAGATCAAAGAAATAATGATGGTGTGGTTTATGGAACTCGAGATGGGGTATTGCTAAAATTATGGCTTGATTGATGAACGAGCTCTCACCATTGATAGGAGCTTGACTTCTCATTGGTATTGTGCCTTGTTTGTTGGTAGAGAATGTAGCTAAGAGAATTCCTATGGAGGTATACTTGTATATGGAATATGTTCTTTGCAAATGTGGTCAAGATCAAAGAACTAAAGATGGTGTGGTTTATGGGTCTCAAGATGGGGTATTGTTGAAATTATGGCTTGATTGTTGATAAAGTAGATCTTGCCTTTAATAGGAGCTTATCTCCTCATTGGCACTATGCCTTGTTTGTTGATAGAGAAAGTAGCTAAGAGAATGCCTATGGAGGCATACTTGTATATGGAACATGTTCTTTGCAAATGTGGTCCTTAAAGTCTCTTCTAGTTATATGTTCTAGGTACACCTTCATTAGGGCTTGGTAGTACATTTTGTATTTCTTCTAGGAGGGGATGGTAGTCTTTGGTCATTTCAAACATTTGATCTACCAACCCACCTAATCCCTTGTACTATCTTGCATTCACTTGGGGATAGAAATATGAGAGTACATGCAGTTGACATGCTCCAAACTTCATATATTGGGCTCTATCAAAAGAAGTACCACTTACTTGAGTCCAATTGTGTTGACCTTAATTCTATTACCTTTGCTTAATAGTTAATGCTTGTAAGGTGTGCAAGTCTTTCTTTTAAATATTAAATAAGTTTGAACTGTACACAATTATTGAAACCATGTTTAATTTATGTACACATTTACAACCTATAAATCTGTGTCACTTTGAGATGTTAGAAGCTAATTGTAGAACTCTAGATTATACTCTAGTGCAGCACAAGCATCAAGGAGTCATGGAAACTTTACTAGGAAAGATAAGCATCGTGCAACGTTGAGTAGTACCATTTCTTGTTCTACTCTACTAGTAACATGTAGTTCGTCTTATGTACAAGTTTGTCAAGTAGGGGATAGTCTAGGATGGGCCTTGCTAAGGCCATACCATGGACAATAGCCAATATAGAAAAGGAAGTAGGAGCTATATGGATCGGGTCTCTTTGAGATCACCACATGGCTCATCGCTCCTCTGAGATAGTCATTGCTTGGCCTCAGAGTTTAGTCATATGGTTTGTCACTCCTCCAAGATAGTCATTAGCTAGCCTTTGAGTGCAACCTTCAAAGCTCAATTATTAAACCATCATTTCTTGAATTGGCTTCATCCCTCAGCTTGTTGTTTGAAGATTGTCTAGAAGTCCAACTGACCAAGATGTTGTTGCTCCTCCCAAGTTAACAAGTATCCTAGGTATTCCTCATGTTCTTTAAGCAACATGCCCATATTAGTGTGGACATAGATGCATATAAGCAACTTCATCCTAGCATCCAATTCTATGAGACACTCACTAGCATTCCTAGTTTCTAAGCAAGCTTGTTGTACTACCATTTCTTCTAGGGTTCTCACCCTTTCTTTGGGCTTTAACATGATGTGAGGCTTAGGATGAGATGGGTAGCAAGATTAAAGAAGAATAAGATTGCTTGTGCTTTTGGGATTCTTATGTTTATCCTGAGGCTCTCTGGCCAAGATGTATTGTTTCTTATCAAATGTGACAAAAGTATTACAACTAATGGTTGTTACTGTTGTATTTCCACACTTAATTGGACATCAAGCTCTTCATTATTAATGGATCGAGTTTTATTTACAATAGTTTGAACCACTTGTTGGTTGGAAACCTTGAAACCTTCCAAAGCATTCACTAGCTTAGTGCTTTTAGGAGAAGTGACCATTGAGATATCTATGGATTGGCTTTGTGTCAAGGTTGTTGGCTTTGGCTTTGTGGACTCCCTTTTTGTGGCTTCTATAGTTGCTCATTGTTGCTCTTTAGCTTCCTTTTCTTTCTTTGGGATAATGAAAATGTAGAGTTAGGAGATTTTATGTTCTCAATTTGTTTGGCAATTTTATTATGGAGTTGCTCATCAAGGATCTTCTTTCCTTTTGTTTCCTCATGTGTCTTCCCTAGCACATGTTGAGCAATATTTTTAGGTTGTGATGATTCACTTGCCTTGTGTTTTGGAGAGTTGAGCCTTTCAAGTTTCTCTTCTTTGTTTGGCATATTAACTATAGATTTTGGTAAATTTTCTTGCTTAGTTGCTAGCTCTAGGAGTTTTTCTTTCCCGATTATGGATGGCTCGGCCCTAGAAATATCAATCAATTTTGCCTCCCTTGAATTTTCCTTTTTATGCTTCATTTTACATTTAGGTTTGCTATTCTTTCATTGGGGAGACACTTGTGCATACAAACAAACAAGAGGAGAGAGAGGTGAAGCAACCAAGAGCATATACACACGCATACTGGAGGCTTGAGCACACAGAGAAGTAGGGATGAAATCTTCTTCTTCTTTTTCCACACAAAGAACTTAGTCTACAATATGATAAAATACTAATATGAAATTACCAAGACATATGTGTATGCAGTCACTAAGTGTGAATGTGCTAGGGATAGAAAGATGGTACAATGAATATGTCATAACCAAGAGTGGACCACATGGGTGTAGTCTAGTTCTAGAATCACTGGTGTATCCTCCATGTCAGTTGCCTAACATGCCAGTGAGTAAAGTCATGCCATATCATCAAGGCATGTAGTGGATGCCAACTCATGTGGATCTCAACATCTCAACACTCTCCCTCAAGCTCAGCATGAGCTCATATACTCCAACCATAGTACTGAGACATTTGAAGGGAGGTGAGCCTTGAAGTGGAAGCATGAGCAAGAGCAAGAGCTATGGTGGAAGGAGCATGAGAGAGAGAGAGAGAGAGAGAGAGAGAGAGAGAGAGAGAGAGAGAGAGAGAGAGTTCAAATGTGGCAACTCCAAACAATCACAATGTGTGACCAGACTTCCCTTTATTCAAATGTCACTAAAAGAATAAAGAATGAAGTGACAATGATGGGCACTCGCCATCTACAATGTGTAGGCATGGGTATTGTCAGTATGGTAATACATGGGCGACTAGGTAGAGACACCTTTATCCCCAACAAACTCCCACTAAAAGGAAAATCTGCCTCAATGAGGAGGGACAAAAAGAAAAAAAAAGTACAAGTATAAATAGGTACAATAGGATGAGAAAAGACGTCATCTCATCCTACGCCTATCATCTTCCTAAGGAAGTACAATTATACATAGGTACAATAGGATGAGAAAAGTGTCATCTCATCCTACGCCTATCATCTTCCTAAGGAAGGAAAAATGCTCCACTGAGAGACCTTTCGTAAGCAAGTCTGTAGGATTCTCGTCAGCCAAGATCTTGGCAAGATCAATACTCCTATCCTCAACAACCTCACAAATGAAATGATACCTCATCTCAATGTGTTTCGTCTTTGCATGGAAGACCGGATTCTTGGCTAACTAGATAGCAGTTAAAGAATCCAAATGTAGTGTATGGATAGCATTTGTCATACCAAGGTCAGCAACCAAATGGCCTAACCAGATGGCCTCCTTGTAAGCCTCAATGGCTACAACATACTCGGCCTCTATAGTGGAGAGGGCCATGCATTTTTGCACCACCCTAGACATCCATAAAATAGCACCTCCAGCAAAAGTGAACACATAGCTAGAATTGGACTTCCTACTATTTGCATGTCTTGCATAGTTAGAGTCAGTGTACCCCATGACTCCTATATCCTGGCTACCATAACAAATACACATATCAGTAGTTCCCTTCAGGTACCTCATGATACCTTTCACGGAATCCCAATGCCTCTTGCCAGGTGTAGCCATATAACATGCCATAACACCAACTGCAAAAGCAATATTTGGACAGGTGGCTATCTTGGCATACATAAGACTCTACCCACAATGGATGCATAGGGAATCTTGGCTATCTTGACCTTTTGCTCATCTGTTTGCAGACAATCGGCTTATGATACCTTCACATGAGAAGGTAATGGACAGCCACCAATAGGCTTCACATCCTGCATATGGAAGTGCTCAAGGACTTTATGGATATACTCCTTCTAACAGATAGAGTAGTCCTCCCTAAGACCTATCACACATAATGTGTATACCAAGTATATGAGAGGTATATCCTAGATTTTTCATCTCAAAGCTCTTTCTGATCTGAGCCTTAAGAGCATCTAACTCATCATGAGCTTTCCTTGCCCAAAGCATGTCATCCACATAGAGTACCAAAATCAATAATGAACCATCATGGGCTTTCTTTGTGTACAAGCACGGATCCATAGCACTATGATTGTAGCGCTATGGCTGCATAAAAGCATCAAACTTGCAATACCATTCCCCAGGTGCTTACTTTAGATCATAAAGAATCTTCTTCAGTTTGCACACTAAGTGTTTCTTACGAGGCTCTGCAAAACCCTTAGGCTTCTCCATGTATATCTCATCATGTAAGTCCCCATGTAAGAAAGATGTCTTGACATCCAATTGATAAAGATCCAATTCAAGTTGGGCAACCAAAACTAGAACTAAGCACATGGCAGTCATCTTGACCACAAAAGAAAAGACTTCATCAAAGTCAACACCATGTTCTTGCTTAAAACCCTTAGCAACCAATATGGCCTTATATGCTAGCTTGGGGTGGCCAGGGGTACTTTTCAACTTGTACACCCACTTGCAAGGCAAAGCCTTCTTGCCACTAGGCAAGGAAACCAAGTCCTACGTATGATTCTTATGCAATGAGTCAATCGCAAACTACATAGCCCCATCTCCCAAGGGTGACAGTCACCCTTCCGCATAACCTCATCATAGGTGAGAGACTCTCTTGCATATAACCCAAACATAATCCATGGAGGGTGTATAACGTTGTCTATCTCTAGTAAAATCCCTCAAGGCAAGCTGTCCAATATCCTATCTAATATCCTATCCATGAGCATTGACTGTTGCTGGTGCAAGCTATCTAGCTGGCTATGTGGGAGCAAGGGCTCCTCCTAAAAGATAACCATGCGTATCTCAACGGCTTTCTTAGGCTACCTTTGCATCTTGTCTTCATAGAAGACTACATCATGGCTATGACTTTCCGCACCTACAGACAAAGTATTTTCCAACCTCCATATACATCTGTATGGTCAAATGAATCACTCGAGAAACACCCGTAAGCAATAGGTAGAGCATACATTGACCAAATAGGCTTCAGCTTTGGTTATTACAACAGTAAATTCACTATCAAAACTAAGTAAATTAGTCCTCAAATCAAGCTCAAAGCCACCTCAAATCATGGGTATTTGATATACCAGTGTAGTAGCATCAATGATACACATCAGTAGAGCATATAGAACACTCGAATCATAGCCAGAATCAATAGGCATATAAAATCCATGTTTAAAGAGGTTTAGCCCTGTTGTATACAATAGTGAATACATTATCAAACCAAGCAATTTCAGTACCAAAATCAGCTCCAAATCCAGCCCATAACATGGGCATACCATTCCTGTACATGATGGCATCACTCCAACATCACTAGGCATCATAAGACCAGTAAAGCTGACCATAGAAGCATCAAACAGGGTGCTTCCCTATTTTATGACAACCTATGGACTATTATAAAAATCCAAAACTAAACCTTAATGCTCAAATCGAATGCCAAGAGTGGAAGGATCAATGCCAAGTATCAAAACCAAGTGTACAAGTGCTTGTATAGTTGCCCAATGAAGAAGATATGTTATAGGAGATGAAAAACGTGAGTTGTTGCTAAAAAAGAGCTTGTTTCACACAACATAATGCTGCACTAGTAGGGTGAGGGCTATGGGGGGCTGCTCCAACTTGCTTGAGAAGTTTCAAAGAGTGCCCAAGAAGAATGCAATCGATAGGAAGCTCAAATGGAGTGGCTATGGCTACCAACAAAGAGATGACTGTTGTAGGTATTCGAATGGAAGCTGAGAGTGTGTGGGACCAAGCTCAAGATTGTGAAGAAGAAGTCTCTAATACTAGTTGAAGAGAGGTGAGCCTTGAAGTGGAAGCACAAGTGGGAGCAAGAGCTATAGTGGAAGGAGGAGGAGGAGGAGGAGAGAGAGAGAGAGAGAGAGAGAGAGAGAGAGAGAGACTCCAAATGTGGGAACTCCAATAGTCACAATGTGTGACGACCTTCCCTTTATTCAAATGTCACTAAAAGAATAAAGAATGAAGTGATAGTGATGGGAACCCACTGCTTGTAGCAGTGTGCAAGTGCGGGTACTATCAGTGTAGTAATATACAGAGAGATGCCTTTACCCCCAACTGCGATGAAGCTCCCAATGCCTTGATGACACTATGATAGCCCATTCTTGTGTTCTAATGTAAACCACTGACATAAACCAAGTCAATATCACCTACTAGAATCCAATCTTGAATGAAATGGTAATGGACCTCTATATGTTTGGTCCATGCATGATATATTGGGTTCACTATATGCTACTAAGGTTATCACAATAGATTATAACATTCTTGTCCATTTGCAACCCAAATAATCAAGTAGCTTATGTAGTCAAGCTACTTCACATGTTGCAATTGCAATACTTATAGAATCTACCTTAGTATTAGATAGAGTAACTGAATGTTATTTCTTGCTACAAGTAATATTACCACTCTTGAACAAAAATATAAATCCCCTTGTAGGCCTCCTATATGAAATAATACCAGCCCAATTTGCATCTGTGTAATCATGCAAGTCCAAGGATACACTTGATGCATAGAATATAGCACAATATGCACTGCACTATATCCAAATGTCGCTTATGTGGAAGTTGCATGAACTGACTCTCTAAACCAACTGTGTAACTTAGATTTGGCCTAATGATCGTCAAATAAATAAGGTTTCCCACAATCTTTTTATACATAATGACATTCTCAATCACATCGCCTTGTTTTGCAGTAAGCTTACCATTGACATCCAAAGGTATTGAGATTGTGGCTTAAAATCAGTTGTAACACAATTTTAAGAATTTTGGAATCTTTCAAGTCCCATTCTTCATTATTTAGAATATTGAGGCTCCAAAAAGACATATTTTAGTTTCACAAAGCTATCATGTGACACATGATTGGAAACCTTATGAAAAATGAAATCTATTGAGCTATTGAACAATAAATTTGGAGCAAATGGTGTGAGACTTATAGCAAAGAGAAAGTTTTGACCATGAGTCCTAAACTTATGGAAAATTCCCAAATTCACTAATAGTGTGTTCTATACTATGTTTTTCAACATATCCTAAACATATTATCTTAGTGACAACCATATATCCTCTCAAGTCTTGATTATCTCTATGGCGAAAAAATAATGCAACTCTCTTAGGTCCTTTATTTCAAAATCAACCTTGAGAAGACTCTTCACACAGTTAATCTCTATCTCATTTTCACCCACAATAATCATGTCTTCTAAATATATATAGCAATGGCTACAATACCCACATCACCCTCGCATACATAAAGTAAGTGATCATCCTATGCTCTTCAAAAGCCAACACTAACAATATATTTTGCAATCCTAGCATCTTTAACATCCATCTAATGCATGATCCAAGCCTTTGATGTAGCCACTACTTTGAGCATTGTATTTTAAAAGAAATAAAAGAGAAAAAAAAATCAATTACCTTGCTCGTCTGATTCCGTCCCTAACCCCCTAGCCCCACTTTCTATTCCCCCATGGTAACTCAAGGCACATCAAGGGCAGTAAATATCTAGGGAACCTTGGAGACCTATCTCGCTGAGTCACTCGCATAATATTTTCCAATATCTCATGGCTACAACAAGAATATAGGAAGCATGACTTCAAAAAGTCAACCGGGGATTGCTCAATGGTGTAGTCCTACTTAGCATTGTAGTCTCTATTCATCAAGAAAGAAAACCTCCATCATCACACTTATATTTGTGAATCCCATGGATCTCATCGTACTTTGAGGTTCTTCTCCTAATGCCCTATTGACTACTTTATTCCTCAACAACAGCAATACTTTCCATCACCTATCCATCAATTGGTGCCTACTTCATTGCCGATCAATAAACAAAAACCATTTTGTTGTTTTCTAACTATAGAATAAACTATGTAAGCATGTGCACTAACATAATAATCACATGATAACCTATACATGGATTGAGTCCTCAAGTGTGGGACAACAATCCACTTTTTTCCTCAAGTTTGACCCATCTCCCAATCCATACATATGTCATGTGCACACAAACAAACTAGCACTCCCCTAGGGAGAGAGCACAAGAGGCTTTCCCTTACAGGTAGAAGTAATCATGGGAGCTTGCAATTTCCACTCATGCAAACATCCTTTAAGGTTCCTAGCTTCAACCCTTTCAATTCATTCCAAATGGCCTCCAACCAAGAGATCCTAATTCCCACCAAGACATCTTAATTCCATGGTGTCACACTCACATGAAGGTATGTTATCTACTCATTCATAGCCTCTTCTAGGTGTAGAAGTTGGTTTTTCACTCAATTTGTCTAGTTCTTTGTCCTAAAACACAAGATCAAAACGATTCACATTTTTCTCATTTCAAGTTTTACCCCTTGTGTAGCTTGTTCACCATTCTAGGGATAATGATTCATCCTCCTTAGATCTATTTAAGGGAGATAAGTGTCCTTACAAGGTCTCTCATTGTAGGTAGTTTCTAGATACCAGATGTTGTCCCCTTGTTAGATGGTTTCTTCCATGAATATGCAATGGTTCCTTTCCATGGATTCCCACAAAGTGTGAATGCATGCATGAAAAAATTTCCCTTCCACGCCTTGACTACAACTCTAATGCCTTAAATGCATGTGACACTCAGATTTTCAAATCTCCTATGGGGGCATGTGTGAGCACCATCAATACTTTGTTGGCACCATCGTCAATTCTTTGATCACTCTAGTTATTGCTATTGTTCCATAACCCTTTTGGTATATGATAATGTCTTCTCAATGTCCTTGAGTTTTATGACAATTTGTTATCCCATCTTGCCTTTTAGGGCTTACACATGGGTCGACCTTTGAAAAAGGTTCTTGAGCTTAAGTTTCTATTCCAATATAGTAGCACTTTTTCAAGTTGACAATTAATGCTACTTTGGCCCTTTTACATCAAGTACACCTAATCTTTATTTACCTTTGATATTCTTCAAAAGTTCTAAGGATGATGTGAACTTAAGACCTTTAATATCAACTCCTTATCAACTTGCATTCCTTATAGGAGGTCTCTATAGTATAAGGCTCTCTTGTGTTTCTCCAATCTTATAAAAACATAGCTCAATCTCACTTTTACACTATACAAACCATTTCATCAAGTTTTAACACTACAATGATCTCCTTTCAAGTTCTCTTCTCCAAATTCTACATCCTCTTCATTAAAATTTTACTATAGATAATTGCCCCTATAAGATGGTAATGAGCTTGAGTTGGAGGATGTAGACAATAGGTGATGTTGTTATCGGCTTCTTACCCTTGCTCAAACTTGACTTATGTTTGTCCTTAGTAGAAAATTTATTCTTCATAAGTTTTTTGGAGTGTGACCTTTTTTTTTATATCTTCTCTCTTTGATTTACTTGTTTCATTACCTTCCGTAAATTCTAACATTGTTGAGACGAGGTCTTTTAGCACATAATTTATGGGTTTAATTCAATTACATTGAATCATCAAGTGACAATAAGTTGGGGTTGTTTTGTTAATTCACAAATAAATAACCCTCCATGGGGATTTTATTCCCTATCAATATCCTTCTAACTTATAGATTCAAACATTAGTAGACAATGTTTCAAGTCCTTCTAAGGTTCATTTGGGAAGCTTTGAGTGTCCACTTCATTAAAGGACCTCAAATTTGAACTTTTCAGTAATATTGGGTTAAGAGAAGTAACCTTATGCATAATGCATGATGTTTTCAATGCAATTTGACATTTAGAACCATCCAACAAGTCAAACTACCTAGCTACTAGGAGTTATTTGAGTCCATTTGAGGTTTTTTGAGGCATTTGGGATGAGCTTAAGCTCAAATCTAGTCCTATTACTAGTATACACCATTCTTTAGCCTTTGTTATTGAATCTTTTCATTTGGTAGTACAAGAATGGCTTAAAATATATTATCTAGCTCTCTAGCAACATTATGCAATATTGTGCATGGTTCCAAGGGATAATCCACATAATTCCATGTCAATAAGGCTTAAAGTTCAATGTTTTACTACATTTTTTTCCTATCAAAGACTAAAATCATACTAAGCACAATGACCAATTGTCAATAGACTCTATTTAGCTCTACAATAAATAATTGCACCTTAACAAGTAATCTAAGAGATATAGTTTGATCATCTAGGCACTCAATGAGGTTGAAAATCAGTAAAGTTTGTAATTTTTTGAATTTTGGGCCCCAAAATATATCTAAACCTCATTTGAATTCATCATACAATTATTTACAAGCTCAATATTTCAAACTATGTATAGCCTAGATAGAAACTTCAATGAAATTCCAACAAAAAGTCAAACTTTTGTTACTGTTAAGGGCTAATAATCAATGCATACAATGTTCTTGCCATTTATAGCTTTGCAAATGCAATATTTGCTCCAAATTAGTGAAAGTTTGGATTTAAGTTTGGACCTTTTAAGAAATTCCTCCTTAGCATAAAGAGAGGTAATTCAAAAGTCATTAAAATGATATAAATTTAAATTTTTAAAAACATGTTCCTTTATCTCAACATACAAAAATTAGCACAAAGCTTGTAAGTTCTTAATTACCTTTAACTAAGATTTTAAAAGTCTATATATGGAATAAACTAGCCAATATTTGAAATTTGATCGATCATACACCTAGATCATTTTAAATTAATGGTGCAATCTATTTTGTTGAAAGTTGATCCAAAATACTATGCAAAGGCTTAAGTTGTGTTTTGACAAATTATATTTTAAAATTTTCTCATTTTTTGAAAGCAACTTCACAAACCATGCAAAAAATTGAGGAGATAGTTGGGACTATATCAACATCATAAATGGAGATGGTGAGGTTGAATCATCATCAAAGAGGTATAGGAGAGATACATATCATCTGTAAATCAAAGCTTGATTCCAAGTATAAGCCAATATGTAAGAAGGACATACCTTATGTCTCTTGTGACCAAAGAAATGTATAGATCACAAACATAGAAATTTAGCAAAGGTCCTTTATATAACTCTATGCCAAATGCAATTAACGATGTGTACAAGTTGGAAAGAGACTTGTTAGAGAGGGAGAGAATGCCTATTTGAGACTAACATAGAGTAATGCAAGAAAAAAAAAATATAGAATAGGAAGATTATTTAGAAGCTCAAGAAACAAAGGGATCAACAATGTCTTAAAATGAAACGATATTAGGGACTCACAAACAGTGTAGGAAATTTTTGAACATTGAAGATATGAAGTTGCAAAGTGGTGGCGTCAAGAAGAGGATATACACAAAAGAAGTAAGCTCTTTGTTTATTTTTTCTCTATCTCAACAAGTATTTTTGTAGTATTTTATAATAACTAAGAATTTTGATTTTTAATGCAAAGATATTGTGCATCCAAATAAATGGGTGGATTCAAGCATGGAGGCATCAATTGGACACATCAAAATGCTTCTCAATAAGGAAGCTATCAAAGCAATCCTAAAGAATCAAAAATATCAATAGCTTAACTGCGTGAAAGAAAACCAACTCAATCCAAGCAATATGCAAGCATTGTTGCATGAGATAGGTATGGAGCATAGAATATGTAGCTATTTGCAAATCTATTCAATCAAAGACGAAGGAATCTACCCTGCATGGATTGACATTTTCAAATCTAGCATCAATAAAAAGAACATGAAAGCAAGTAAACAAGAAACTTTAATAGGTCTTAGGAGATCTACTCCACATCAAAGATACATAGTATGGAGCAAGAAAAGAGGTGGTCTATAACAATTACAAAAATATATTTTACAACATGGAGGCCTTGCAATCCTCCTCCATTGAATTATTCAAAATGACTCCAAAAAATGCAATGATGTCCTCAAATTTATGCTAAAGGTTAATGAATGCCAAATTGTAAAGCAAAGAAAGCTAGAACGGGATACCATCACCTTAATAAATGGGACAGTTGAATCAAAAATTTCAAAGGAAAATAAAAAATGGTTTAGTGTCCATTCTAAAAATAATATATTTTCTCTAGGGTCCTTTGAGATTGTCCATGCTTGGAATTGTGTTCATCAATTTCATCCAGTACTAAAGTGACTGGTGTGCTTGATCTCCAACTCTTCCACTATGTGTTTGGGTGATACATGCGCTGAGGTACAAGCAAACATAGTCCTATCGATTTTGTGATGTTATCTTCATTTGGGTTTAGACTAGCATAATGGAACTAGGAGGTGTATTGTGCTTATTCAAGTCTAACACAACACAATGAAGGGGCCTCAAAACCATTCGGGCTAGCATATTGCATTGCATAAATCCTAAAACTCATTCTAGCCAAATATTTGTGAAGTTAAAAATGTTGAAAGATTTGTTTGAGCATATGTATAATGTCACAAATCTCATAATGGAGGGATTTGATTGAGCTATTGCACCAAACTCACACCATACACACAAGAGGAAGCTCACTCAAGAATACAAGGAGAGAGATGAAGGCCAAAACATTTTCTTGCTAGTTTCTTCTTCTTTGTTTGCATATAATACAATGTGCACAAAGTGTAGATAAGATACAACATAAAGAAAGTGGGCTACAAATTCTAACAGTGCATAATTGAATATACTAATTGATTGACACTATAACTATGCTAATTGTAGGTAGGTGCAACAAACTAAATATAATAAGTGATAAGCTAGTGGCCATTTGAGGATCACAATGACCATCGACGTGTTGAGTGTAGATGTGCGAACCCATCTAACTAGGCGGTCCATCATCAATGTCTACATGTGTTGAGCTTTCCATCTCGACACTCCCCCTCAAGCTCAATTATATCTCTATAACCCTAAGTAAGCTTCGAAATTTTTGAAGCTTCTTTGTACCCAATTCCTTTGTGAAAATGTTAGCTATCTGACCTTGTGTGCTAACATATACCAAGTCAACCTTTGCTACAAGCATCTTCTCTCTCACAAAATGGTAATGCACTTCAATGTGTTTTGTGCTAGCATGTTCCTAGCCAGATATATGTTGCTCATGTTATCATAATGAATGAAAAGTGGACCATCTCCCTATGCATCCAAACCACGCAATAACTTTTGCAACCATACCACCTCACATCCTACCATAGCAGTACCTATGTGCTCAATAAAGCAACTATAGGTTGCTTTTTGCTACTCCATGTAATTGCTGCACTACCAAGGAAAAACATGAATCTCCTGGTAGATCTTCTATCATATATGCTACCATCCCAATCTACATCTAATTATCCAAATGCATGTATATCCTTACTTGCCTCATAAAAAAGTCCATAATGTAAAGTGGACTTCACATATCCCAATATGCATCTACCTACATGCAAATGAGCTTTTCTAGACATCTACATAAACTGACTAACAAGGCTAACAACATAGCTTAAGTCTTGTGATAGTCATATAAATCAAACTTCCTACTATCCTCCTAAACATAGAGGTCTTCTATCTCATCCCCAACATCAGCACTTAGCTTCACATTTTGATCCAATGGCACTAAAAGAGGCTTACACATTGTCATACCTCTTTGATCTTTCTAGACCATGCTCTAGGTGCTTGCTTCAATCTATAGAACACCTTCTTTAACCTACACACATATGTGGGATGCTCTAAATCCTCATAACATGCTAGATGCTCAATATACACCTCTATCAACACCATGCAAGAAGGCACTCTCTACATCCATTTGTTGCAAACTCCAACCTTTGGCTACTACCAAAGTAATCACACATCTAACAGTTGATATCCTAGCAACTAGACTGAATATCTCTTCATAATCTATGGCATATGTTTAAGCATAGCCTTTTGTAAATAGCCTAGCCTTATACCTAATAATAGAACTATTTTCATTATGCTTAATTTTGTAGATCCACTTACAACTAATAGCTTTCTTTTCCCTAGGCAATGGTACTAGATCCCGTGTCTTATTGGTCTATAGTAGTGCAACCATCTTCTCATCCACTATTACATTCCAATGAGCATGACCAATAGCATTCTTAGAACAAGTGGGCTCAACATCCTCAACCACCTTTACCATATAAGAATAATGGTGCGCTACATAACCTTCCAAACCAAATCTTTTAACAGGATGTCTAACTCTATTAGACCTACGTATCACTAGATCACTTAGGGGAGCCTTTACATTACCATGTACTCACTATACACCCAATGTCCTGATGAGGAATCCCAAGCTCATCATATAAACTCTCCAAACCACTAGAATATCCATCAAACTCCAAATGACTAATAGATGCATCATTAGTATGTGACACATTCTTCTTCCCTTTGTCTTTACTTGCAACACTTGTAGATGTACTTGAAGATGTGGGGCTACTCCTTAGTCTCCTAGAAAAAACTATAGATATATTACAGAAGATGTTTTTGGTCCACTAAGGATCTGTTCTTCTTGCTTTTCTTTCTGTATCTACTACTACCATCATCATCATCATCATCCAATGCATCACCACTACATGCATAACAACTGCTCGTCATCTCATCAAAAATAACATCCCTACTCACTTTGAACTCACATGTGACATGGTTATAACAATGATACCCATTCTGCTCTAAAGAGTATCCAATGAAAATAAAAAAATTTAGCCTTTGAATCAAGTCTGGTATATGAACATGTGCAATACAACCAAACACTTTCAAGTGTGACACATCGAGCTTCTTGCCTATAAAGTATTCTTCGAGGTCATCCCATGAACTACAACCATGGAAGTTCTGTTCATAATATAGACAGCAGTATGAATAGCTTCAGATCAAAAATATTTTGAAATTTTCTTTTCAGCCATCAATGCCCTTGCAACTTCTGCAACATACTTATTTTTTCTTTCTACAACCCCATTCTACTATGCCTGCAAGTAAATTGTCTCTTTATTCCATGAGACCTCAAGAAGTCACTAAACTCATTAGAGAGGTACTCTCTATATTTGATTAGTCCCTTATCCTCTTTTGATGGACTTTGAAGGCCAAAAGGTAAATTCATATGAGTTATGTAAGTATCAGAGGGTTGTTGCTCTATGAGAGGTGGTGAGGATCGAAGCTAGGTTGAGAGTGGAGTAGACAGCGTGGAGAGTGGAAGCATGACACCCAATGCAATAGACTGGAAGGTCTAACATGAAAGTACAAGGTACAACCCTTAAACCTTAGGGTTGTAAGAGGGTTTTCACACCCAAAGTGTGTGCAACACAATAAGTGCCTAAAAATGTGTTACATATGTCTAAGCCATACACATTCAACTATGGTAGTAAAAGCTTCACATGACAATGTGGGAATAGTGGATTGTCTCTTGCTAAGCCAAGATATGCAAGGTGAGCCAAGAAAGAAACAATTGCCACTAGTGGAGTGACATGAATCATAATCACTAGCCCAATCAAAATCACTATAAGCATGTAAGTGCAATGGTTCCCCCTTGGTATAAAGCAATCCAAGAGATCTAGTACCCTACAAGTAACAAAAAACGCGCTTGATAGCTTGCTGCAAATTGTATGTCCGGCCTAGTGTTGCATAGGTAGATAAGGCATCCAACTGCTAGAGCATATGTGTGTATATCAAACAAGTCACTATCATCATGCAATGACAGCTTCAGTCTAGGTTCCATTAGTGTATAGACTAGCTTGCAAGCCTATAAGCCAAACCTTTCAAGAAGTTTACCAATGTATCTTGACTGTGATAAATCGATACCTCTAGCATCATGTATGAATTGAATGCCCAAGCAATAGTGCAAAGACCCCAAGTTTCACATATCAAAAGTTTGTTGCAAATTTTGTTTAAATGTTGAAATCTAAGCAGCATGTATCCCTATAAGAAAAATATCATCAACATATAGACAAATGATCAGCATGGGTCCCCTCTCTTTACATACGTAAAGAGTAGACACTGATGAGCTATTTATGAACCCTTGGATGAGTAAAAAGGTATCAATCTTTGCGTACCAAGCTCTAGGAGCTTGTTTCAAGCCATATAAAGCCTTTTTTAGCTTGCAAATCAAGTGTTCGGATCCCTCAACTGCAAAACCAATGGGCTACTATACATATACTTCTTCATGAAGTTCCCCATGTAAAAATGCAGTCTTCATATCTAACTAATGCATAGTCCATCCATAATGGGCAGCCAAAGCAACCATAGACCTGATGGTAGTCATGCATGAGGTAGGAGCAAATGTCTCCTCATGGTCAATGCCTTTCTTCTGTGCATAGTGCTTGGCTACAAGCGTGGCTTTGTATCTGTCAATGGATCCATCTGCATTCCTTTTTAGCTTCTTGTAGACCCATTTTATTCCAATGGCTTTCTTCCCAATAGGCAAAGACACTAAATCCCATGTTTGATTCATAATGATGGAATCAAACTCAGCTTGCATTGTTGCAATCAAATGCACACTATGTTTTGCATCCTCAAAACATTCAGGTTTCTCATCATCAAATGTATTTGCTGCCATAACAAACTCCATGGTATGTGCAATATCATACATACGACTTGTATGACAAGCCATGGGAGCATCCAAATGACTATCTTTTATGGTCTGTAAATACCATCTAGACATTTGTCTTGCCTCTTGACTTTGCACAAGCTCTTACTGAATTTTAGATTCAGTACTTTGCTGAATATTTAGATTAGCCCGTTGACTGATTTCTTGCATTTTCCAATGGAGCAGTTGGCTGAACATTAAGTTCACTTGCTGAAACTCTAGCTGAATCACCAAATGAAATGGGCAACAGCCCTTCAAATACATCACTAGAAACCTGATATGTGTCAAAACCAACAAGGGATTATTTTGATTTTTCATCGAAATATACATCCCTACTGACAAATACCTTTTTAGAGACAAGATCATATAGTCTGTATCCTTTGCTCTCACTATTGTACCCCGCCAAAATGCATTTGACAGCCTTGTTATCCAACTTTTTTCTACGTACTTTGGGAATGTGTGCATATGCAAGACACCAAAAAGTACGAAAGTGCCCAACAGAAGGTTTTCGGCTGTTCCAAGCCTCAAAAGGCATGATATTATTTAATGCTTTGGTGGGGTATCTGTTCAAAACATGGCAAGCACACATAACAGCTTCCATCCAAAAGCTGTGTGGCAAGCTCTTTCCTTTCAACATACATATGGCCATCTCCATGAGTGACCGATTCTTCCTCTCTGCAACCCCATTCTATTGTGGAGTATAAGTAGTAGTGAACTGATGAGCAATGCCCTTCTGCTTCAAAAAAGAATTTAGCATAGAGGACATATATTTCCCCCCTTGGTCCAAATGGAGAGTCTTCCCCCTACATCTAGATTGGTTCTAAACAAGTGCTACAAAAGCCAAAAAATGCATAATGCACTTATGACTTTTTCACTAAAGAATAAACCTAGCAGAAGCGAGTAAAGTCATCAATAAAAATCACAAAATAGTAACATCCACACAATGACTTTTTTTGCATAGGGCCACATACATTTGAGTGCACTAACTGCAACCTGGTTGTGGCTCTAAAAGAAACATTACGGGGAAACAAAAACCAATGCATTTTTCCCAAAACACATTCCTCGCATAAGTTCTCAGGAGGTCTCTCCAAGAGAGGTAATCCATCTACCATATGGGTATGTTGTAAAAGCATCAAGCTACCATAGTTTACATGCCCCATGCAAGCATGCCATAACTCCGCCCCTATAACATAGCAGGAGTAAGAGTGGACACTAAATATGCTAACTGATCAACTGAAAGAGCATCCAACTCATATAATCCATGACATAGAGTGCTAGTCAAGACCAAAGTCACATGTTCCTTATCTCACACCATGCACCTGTCATCATCGAATATGACTTGCAAACTACACCATGCCAAAGAAGAAACAGATAACAAATTCTTCTTTCTACATGGCACAAACAAAGCATCTGTAGGTGGATAATAGATCCATCCAATGGCTGTGAGCACAATCTCCCCAATACCTCTAACAAGGTATGATGCATTGTTGGCACACTGTACAGACTTGCCAATTGGGACTGCACCAACAGAAGTAAACGAATCTATGTGAGATGTGATGTGCCTAGAAGCACCACTATCAAAAAACCATATGTCAACATCCTCAATAGAGCTAAATGCTCTATCATCCCAATAAGAGTCATAACTGCATGTATAAAAATAATAGTCCGTGTCTGCAACAAAGGACACCAACTCATTAGTAGCAATGGATAGAGCTTCAAAAACAGACATCCCTGACTCCTTTTTCTTCTCCTTGGCTATGTGCTTTCTACACTTAGTGATGTAGTGGCCTGGCTTCTTGCAATAATGGCATTTTCCCTTCTTGGCTTGCGTGCCCCCTTGTTTCTTATTACCCTATGAAGTGCATGAAGTCCCAAAGCTCTGTGGAGCATTTTTTGCTTGGCTACCCTTGCCCTTCTGTCGTGCCATAAAAGCTTGTTTAGAGGCTATAACATTCACACCACTATTTCTTCTTGTTTGCTCATCCTCAGAGCAAACTGACTAGCTAAAGAAAAGTAAGTGGCTGTAGGGAAATCCTCATGGTTGTTGAGAAATGACAAATGGTGTATGCTCTAGGAAGAGATGTTCTGAATCCCATAAGCACAGTGGTGCAGAATGCTACCTGCCCAACTACTATAAAGCATTGTACTTGACTATCCCTTTCATATGGAATGAACGCAATATCATGATGCTTTGTACTTTCACTTAGTATCTTTGTCATTATCATTATCCTACACAAGTTTGTGTTTATGAGTCCAAGCTTCCATCTTGGAACCTAATTCACTTGTGTAAGAGTTGCTCTACATTGTTTATGTCAACATGAATCTAGCCTTCCTCTTCCATCCTCCATAACTCCTACCATGCTCTAGATCCGTACTTTTCACATGGTATCAAAGTCTAGTCGGGCATGGCTTAGCTCCTCTCCATCTCTTCTCAGCTTAGTTTGAGTGTTGGATCCCATCTCCAACTTCATTTGCATCTCTACCTTCAATGAAGCTTCCATGGCAACCATAGTCAGCAACACCATGTCAGCTTGACGCTTTCATATCTTTCTCCACAGGCCAAGTCTCTCTGAACTTTCTTTTGAAGAAGTGTTTCTCTGCTTCTAAATCTCCTCCCTAGCACCTCAATCATTGACATTAGATCTTAATGGATGCAAAGAAAGAGAATACTATTCTTGAATGCAAACATCAAGATCAACTCAAGATGTGCAACAGTTATTGGGATCCATAAACTTGTACCAAACATTCATTAAGGATTATTTCAAAATCCACACCCATAAGATAGTTACTAGATGGCAAAGGCATACTTTGACTTTTCCTTGAACATATCATGAAACTATTTTAAATTAAGGACCACAATTTGTACTTTAGAAAAGTCTCCTCAAGCTCCTAGGTGTCCAAAAAACAACATATCTTCAACCACCCACCCTCAAAGTAATGGAAAAATATAGAGAGTAAATAAAGTCTTGAAACAATATCTCCAATGTACAATCAAATAACACCAATATAATTGAGTGGAATTACTTCTCTTAGCTGAGTTCACATAAAATAATGCTAGCCATACCTCTAGTAGGCAAACTCTATTATTTGCCAACTATGGAAGAACCCCTAAAATGGGCATTTATGAGTCACAAAATAAAGAATTCAAAAACCATGAATATCTAGTTACACTTATCAAAGATCCATAAGGAGTTACATTAATGTATTCCAACAAGCCCATGAAAGATATAAAGACTATGCCAATCGACAATAGATACAATATCCAACTTACAACATTAGCCTTCCCACACATCCTCAATAAGGGGGAGGAACTTACAACCACCAGCACCAGCACCTATTGAAATCAAAGGTCAGCTAGACCACAAAGTTGAGACTATACACTTGCTAAAGTAAATAAGTTTCATTAACAACATCCATTGAAGCCAAGAGCCTTACCAAGAAACCCCATTGCTCCTAGTGAAACTCACCCGCTAAAGGCAGAGGTAATGTCATGGACATGAATCCTATATTGTGAGGCTCTTGATGTTCTCTCTTCAAGCAATGTATCTCTAGTTCTTATCTTGTATTTGATCTAATCTTGTATCAATCTTATATTAAGAATTATATTGCTATACTTCATCCTTTTGTAATAAAGAAATAAGTTCTTCTTCTTCTTCAAGTTATTCTCTTATAACCTGTAAGGCAACAATCTTTGTCCTTGCCAAGTTCTTTGTTAACCCTTAGACGAACAAGGTGGAATATTTATCTAAAGAGGAAGACAAGGCCAAGGCAAAGTCAAATGGAAGATGAAGGCGTGCTAAGAAGAATCTGGAAATACAAGAAATACTAAAAAGTACTGAATCAAGGAGAAAGACGCACAAGTCAATACTTTTGTAAAAGAGCATAAGGTGCACCATGATTTATTTCAAGAGCATTGGGCTCTCACCCGTGCAAATGGTAAAAGTAAATGGGAAGTAGGAAGGAAGCTAGGAAGATAGGGGGACAATGGGAAAAAGGGCCTAGGCCATGGTCAGCCATGTAAAAAAGGGGATAAGGGGATGACCGCCCAAAAGGGATTCAGGGCTTTGTATATAAAGTTGAAAAGGGAATGAGAAGCTCATTCTTGTGTGTAGCCAAAAGTAGCTCTCCTCTCTTCTTCTTCTTCTCCTTGTTCTTGCTTGCTTGAGCATGTGCTTGAGAAAGGGAGTGTGAGAGTGTGAGAGAGTGAGTGTGTGAGGGTGAGGGACTGTGGTGGAGAAGCTCTCCATCTTCTCCTCTCTTCTCTTCTCTTCTCTTCTCTTCTCTTCTCTTCTCTTCTCTTCTCTTCTCTTCTCTTCTCTTCTCTTCTCTTCTCTTGCTCGCGGCAATGGAGCTTGGAGCATGGAGCTTGAGGATGGAGCTTGCTTGAATCTTACACTTGGATCATGGAGCTGCCAGAGTGCTCGAGAGAGGAGGTAACTCAATCGGGCATAGAGGTAAGCTCACTACACCCATAGAGATGGATGGTGCATTGGCCATGTGAGAGGTAGCCATTAGTGCTCGGCTTGGAACGCTTGAAACAATAAGTGGTCCATGGGTCTTGGCGGTTGATCTCCTCTAGATTTTGGTTCCGTTGTCGAGACCAATGGATTTAGGCCTTAAGTGCTTGCGTGCATTGAAGTAGGGTTTTCCCCAAACCGGCTTGAGGTAGATATGTAGGAAGCGAGGGAGTTTGAAGACATATTCGATCTCCTTAGCAAGGAGGTTTTTGGTTTTTTGGATTTGGAAAAGCAAGTTGGAGTAGTGTAGGTTTTTTCTTTATGATTTTTGTTAACATTTAGGTAGGATAGGAGCAAAAATAGTGTGAGCACATAGTAGGGTTTGTGCTACTATATAACAGATTGAAAGAGGAAAAAAGATAGGCTTCTAGGCCTAATGACTAAGGAGGGTGAGTTGGGAGGTAAGGACTAAGTAAGGCAAGACCCTAAAACCCCAAGGATAGGGGGAAGGAGCTCGGTTCCGTACACTGAGAGTGAAAGAGAGAGCTTGAGAGAGAGAGAGAGAGAGAGACATGCTGATCACAGAGGAGATCATAAGCTTTGATTCTAGTGTTTTGGACCGATCTAGGTACATAAGGATCTTCTTTATATGCCACTAATGTGATCTGGAAGGTATGACAGGGAGCCGTGATGAGTGCTAAGAGAAATCGGCCAAAAATCATTGCGTTACACCGTCGGGTTCGCAGTCGGACCACTATGTCCTGGTCTGACTCCCAAAGTCGGACAATCGAACCATTCAACTAGGAGCATCAAACCATCCGACTCTAGGAGTCAAACTGCCACCCCAAGTCCGATCAGACCACCCATTTAGTCGGACACCCCATTTTTCCAGTCGGACGCACACAACAATCGGATCACTCTATAGTCGAACCAACCATAAGACTCGAACCCAACTAACAATCAAACCACTCTTTGGAATCGGACCCAGTCCAATCGGACCATCCGACTCTTAAAGTGGGACCACCTAGAATCGAACAGTCCGATTAAGGAAATTGAACCAACAAGACAGAATAGGAGAATACAAACCCAGAGACCATATAGAGCTGAAAACACATTATAGATCTATCACTAGGCTAAAATCTAGAGCTAGTAGTTCAAAACTTGGCTACGAACGGTCCTTCAAATTGCGCATGATGTTTAGTGTAACGGCCCTGTGGGCCGGGAGGGATTGCCTCCCCCCTCCCCCTAGTCCCCGGACCCCCATAGAGGGGGCTCTTCCCCCTCCGCACCTCCTCCAAGTAGGCTGGAGGGAAAACATGCACCATGATAAGTCCTCCAAATTAGATCCTAGTGTAGTAATGGCTCTACACAAGCATAGATTCTCGCTTGCAAAACAGCAACCAAAAGTTGATACCCAAACAAAGACCCTAGAACCTCAATGGGACAATCTAGCCAACAAGGGCAAAAAGGCCACACCATAAAAACATGTATATTTTGCATTCAGACTGCATCTAGTCAAAGTGGAATTGAACAACATCAAGCTACAATTGCGAGGATGACTAGACATGGCAGTCTTGATGATAGATGCACATTGAACAACATTGCACAGATGACCCAAGATATCAATAGAGAATCCAAATCTAGCTGTGTAGTTGTGGACTCAAGGGCATGTATCAGAAGGCTTGAATCTATAAGCCAAAACCCGGAAGATGAAGATATAGTACTGCTTGCTTATCTTAGGGTCAAACTCATGGCAAAAAGAGAGCATAGTGTCAATGCTCTCATCGATGAAGGAGCTGATTTTAATATCTTGACCTATGAAGCATGGACCCTACTAGGCCAACCAGAGCTCACACCGACTAATGAAACTCTTAGTCCTTATGGGGGACACCCACAAGCACTTATAGGGAAGTGCAAAATCCTTGTAACTATTGAAACTGAAAGCTTGCCTATCCTATTCCATGTTCCTCCAAATAGTGCAATTTGTGGAAAGGAAACCCTTCTAGGATGACCCTTCAAAAGGGTGACAAAGTGTGAGGTTAATTATATAGCACAGAGAATACACTTGACACTACTGGGTGTGAGGATAATCACAAGCTTTAGCAAGGGTGACCTCATCAAACCTCGAGGGAAAGACAATGAAGGTTCTGACATATAAGGCAAGCCTAGTAATGAGAGTAAGGACTTGTTGAAAGAGTTGATACAAGCACATGTTGAATAGAGAGAACCGGTGACCGAGGCCATGCTTGAAACAAGAAGGTCAAGAAACAATGTCAAGGATAGGCTTTGGACTTACAATCATAGAAGATCGCAAAAGAAGCCCAAGCCTTATAGACGAAGGTATCGATGGTGGAGAGCCAGCACAACGCAGCGATGGATATCCAAAGTGTTGCTATATGCTCAAGGATATTACGCAGGTAACCAATGGATTTGGGTGCCAAAGCCCCCTGCTAAACCACCTCTATCAACTGAAGACCAGATCGTATTAAAATTGAAGAAGCGCAGGAGGAAATCTAAATGAAAATCCAAGTCTCAAATCAACAACATTGGAGTGACTGAGCCCCTCACGACTGAAATCAAGAAACCAAACATGACTATTCGAAAGGTACATCCTCAGCCTAGCATGCTTAACAAGAAAATATCAGATGTAATCGTCAAGTGTGCACAAAGACCACTAGTGCCGAAGGAGCCTTTGACTTCCCAAGAAGATAAGGAGCACCACAAGCACAATGCTCCTCATGATAAGGCTCATTGCTCAACAAAGAAAATGGCAGAATTGTCTAACAGCCATTAGCAAATCCAGCCAGTGCCAAGTCCACTTAGGAGTCCCAAATCTCCTACACCTTCTTTCCCTAAACGGACACAAGAAGCACAACAGCAGTTGTCAAGTACAACTACTTAATCCCAATATCTATCTCCATTTAAGCTTCCAAATGTCCAAGATGCGAGACATGACAACACCCCTAATTCTCAACCTAGTGATATGCCTATGCAATCCACCATGGCTAGCTCAACTGATGCTCGATCTACACAAATGAATGCTCAAAGGGCAACAAAAGACACAACCACTTCCAATCTGCCTAAGAACTTAACACCGTAGCCTACGGATAGTAGCCAGTCCACTGAACTAGCTGCTACTACTTCCAATCAGGAATCATAGCAGTCACAGTCTTCGATCATGATGATGCCCCTTGCGGAACGTGTCCTTAGCAATTCACCTACAGAAGAGACGTTGCAACCAACATTTTTGACCCCTCTAGCACTTAAGAAGCACCTAAAGCCTAAACTTGAGGAGAAATCTCTCAAAGATTTGGCCAAGGAGATGACGCATTTGACTAATGAACGAGAGATGAAGTGCATGACGAAGCTTGATCAAGCTGACAGCCATCACATGTGCATACGTCCATTTGGATATCAAAAGGGCAACACTAGAGCACACAAAGCTCATAGCCAAACCCCTAACTTGGGATGAGCAACAACATGTTTGCTCCTGCTATGTAGCTATCACTGAACAAGTCATAAAGGACATCCCAAAAGCCATAGCTAGAGAATTGCCCTTGATACCCTCACTCTATGCTGCTCAATGTGTGACAAACAAGGAAAAGCTCAAAGCAATCAAACGAAAAGGGAAATGATAAGGTGAGTTTGCAGAAATGGTTCTCCAATCAAAGTTTGGCAGCCAAAATTGGCCACCAACTAATGACACTCGTTGAGCAAAGGAAAGCCCTTTGGACATCAACACATGATCCCACATACATTGCCCCAATCTCATTTTGAGTGTTGACAGTGGTCCATGAGGTCCACAACCACTTGTAACTACTGTTGTTTTCTTCTCTTCTTCTTAGGCAATTGAGGTGTATCCTTTAAAGATTCAGGACCCTAAACTAGGTCAATCGTTGATGTGCTTGGTTAGGCCTCAATATTCTATGTTTCTGGTGTGTCCTCATGGGACATAGGCGCGGCTTGCTAGATAGCCTCGCTAGGTTGTGAGAGTACAACTGCCTCTCTTTTTGGAGAGTCTAGCTCTTCAACTAATTCCCCTGCATTTATTCCCTCATCCAATTACATTGGCAGTTGCTCTTGGTCGAACGTTTGCTTTAGACTCTTGTCCTTACCCATTGGAACATTCCTCCATTGCTTCTTATCAGAGTGGGTGTTGTGTGAGCCGTTTTTCTCTTGCTCTTGAGGTTTAGGTGACTCTAGCATAGAACTAAGAGACGGTTTAGGGTTTCTGTCCTGTAGGCTTGGATGGAACCAACTGAAGAAGTCAAGGTTGTATTGATGGGAAGCATAGAGATCTAGGATTGTAGGGTCTTGAGTGAAGCAGAAGACATATGCGCTAACATCAAGTACCATGCAACACTCAATCCATAGACAACAAAACTTGCATTGACCAACCAAGAGTGGATACAACACTGTCACCACAGGTTGACAAAACTATACCAGTCACATTCGAGGAGAACCATGACACAATAACAACAAAGCCCCAGGAGAAACATGAAAACCTCGAGGACACAAGCAACCCTAGCATTGACCAATCTTACTCATTTAGGCCTGGGCCCCCAGCTATGCTAAAGCCTAGGGAAACTCCCAAAACCTTTCATGAGATAGTAACCGACCAAGCCTTCATAGAACATAGAAGTGTCACAAAGTGCTTGACTGAGTTGGATGCTAGACTCAAATTATTCACACGTGTCTATGTCCTTATAGACATGGGCACATTCCCTAGGGAGCAGCTTGAGGAATACTTTCGATATCCGCTATCCTGGGAAGAGCAAGAATATCTTAACGAGCACTATGACAAGCTCCTACATTAACGCATGCAACTCATCTCTGACGAGGAGGCCGATGAACTACACTTAACTGTGGCATTCAACGATGCGCTTTGCCAACCAAATCTCTTAGAGATAGAACAACTAAAGTTACAATCAGAGGGTCGAAGTCAATTTGAAAAATATTGGTTTAAAAACCATGCTACAATGGCCAAACTTGGAGCCCAGATTATGACAGTCTTAGAGGAGCAACTAGCCAAATGGCAGTCTCAAAGAGACCCAACCTATGTAGTGCCAACTTCCTTTTGAGTACTGATTGTTGTTCCAGGTATGGACTTAGCCGAAACTAGCCAAGAAAACTCTCTGATTGATAAAATTCTCACTGAGGAGAATCTACATTTTGCAAGTAGACTCGGACAAGGTACCATGCTACTCGATATACAATACACGCACAAGCAATGATAATCAAGCGCAAGTGATATGCATCGAAGTCAACACCATGGAATTCAGATTAGTGATGTCTCTTTGAGTTGCACCTGTTCATTATAGTTGAAGCATATGACTTGCATGTACTCTCATGAGTTATCAAGTGGATACAGGATGACATAGGTCTCTATACGAAAGCGTTCAATGTCCAAGTTACCATAAGACCACCAACCCCACAAAGAGCCATTACAGAAAAAGCAACAGAAATACCAAGAACAAAGAGCCGTGACGGAAGCCCCACTGTTGGAAGAGAAAATCACCCTTGCAAAAGCCCACATTGCATTTGAGCATGGCCCAAAGCATAGTCATTGGCTACTCTCTCTTTCTTGGCCAAACTCTACATTTGGCTCATTGCAGTTGCTACCTCAATTGTACCAATATCTCACATGTTACAAAGAGGTTTGCAAAATCTCAAGTGTATCTCTCTATGGGAGCTTTCGCTCAACCGCCAAGACCCACGGACCGCTTATTGTTTCAAGCGTTCCAAGCGAGCTCTAATGGATACCTCTCACATAGCCAACACGCCCTCGATCCTACAAGTGTAGTGAGCTTACCTTGATGCCGATATGAGTTGCCTCCTCTCTTCCACACTCCAGTAGCTCCACGATCCTAGATGCTAGTTCAAGCATGCTCAAGCCTCTTCCTTCTCCAAGCTCCAACCGCCATAGCCGTGCACGCAAAAGAAGGAAAGAGAAGAGAAGATGGTGAAGAGCTTCACCCCCTTGATCCCTCACTTTCACTCACTCCCTCTCTCACTCTCACAATCACTCCCTCTCTCAAGAGCACACACAAGCAAGGAGAGGAGAGGAAGAGAAGAAGAGAAGAGCTCTTGTTGGGCACACACCAAAGAATGAGCTTCCATTCACTTTTTGAACTTTATATATACAAACCCTAAAATCCCATGGGCACCCTTCCTTTTTTTACATGACCGGCCATTGTGACAAGGTCCCTTTTTTCTAATTCCCTCTTTTTGCTTCGTGCCCTAGGCCTATATTCGGACTATTCTTTTACAGGTGGCACAGGAGGGAGCCTGGCACTCTTTTACAAGAGTTTTTGGAGCTTTTGAGGCACCTTTTATTTAAAACTACGCTTTTGGCCCCGACTTAGCTTTGGAGCCTGTCTGCGTGTCCTTGCTCCTTTTCCATCTTCTTTCTGCTTTTTCATTCGTCTTTCCACCTTCTCGGCTTGGGTTTAACATTACCCCCCTCCAAGACGGGTGCCAGTCCCATGGCATTCTTGTCAACTATTGGTGGTTGAAGAGGCAGTCGGTGGAGCAGTGATGTGAGGGCAGGGCAGCATGTAGACTCGAGTGCTCGTGGAAGCGTGGGAGTAAGGTTGGTTGGAGAAGTAACAGATGTTGACGGGGGCCTCCAAAGTTAGTGGGTGGACGCGGTGGTGGTGCTTGGAAGGACAAGGGGTGGTGCTCCATTAAGGAGGGGGATGTCTATCTTAGTGTGCAGTGCGAGTGGCTCAGGGTGACAGGTCTAACCATAGGTGAGTGGCCTCCCTAGATATGTCCTGCCCTTGATGGGCCCTAAGCGTGAAGTGAGGGAGAGTGGAGCTGGCCAACCGAAGCCACCAGGCACGCCTAACTTAAGGACCCCTAGGTGAGATGATTGTGCTTTATATGGTACTGAGTGGTTGTGGAAGTGAGTTGTTTGGTTTATTCCATGCGTAAGGATGCACAGGTATTCCATTTGTAAGGATCCGCCTGCGTAGTTGGTGTTTTTTTTTTTTCACTACTAGGAGAACAATAGCATGTACCTAATCTTCCTTGTCTGATGGAGGCAGAAAAGGGGGTCGGATGGACTTGCTCAAAAATTGACGGCTTTCCATGTACCCTTTGAGGTTCATGCAGATGTGGAGAGAGGTGGTAGAAAGGAAGGGATGGTTGCACCTAGTAAGCTGGCTATCATTCATATCTTCTAGGAGAGCTAGGCAAAAGGAGGGAAGAAGGCTAGCTCTCATCATTAGGTGTGCCATGGTGCAGCTATCAATAGCGTTGGGGTCAAAAAAGAGGGAGGGCAAGCCACACTCTTGTGGTGTTGGGTCTTGCTTGAGTAATAGCTTAAGAAGCCTAAGGTAATTACATGTAGTTATAAAGGTGGGATCTGGACAGGAGGAGAAGTCTACGAGAAAGTGCATCATGGAATCACTTAGGCTTCCTAAATCAAAAAGGAGGGCATGCTTGAAGGAGGCGGCATTGGAGTTGTAGATGATGGGGAAGTCATACAGCCCATGGAGGGTGGCAACAAAATCCACGCCTACCCTACGAGGATATGCTATGAATGTGGGGCCGTTCCTCTCGTAGGGTAGGGTGTTGCAAAACTCCATCTAGGCGAGCATGCTAATATCGCATACTCGCCTTTTTCAAAGAGGTTGGCAGTTGTATCCCTACACAGTGTGTGGTACCTCGAACACCTTGTCTTGCCGTTGATCAGTCATAGACTCGATCTCTTGTCATTGTTGCTCCCTCTCTCATCTTCTCTCCTCTTCTTTGGCACTTAGTTCCTCCATCATTTGCTCAATGTTGGCGGTTTTCGCTTCCTGTTCCCCATGTTGCATCAGGAGAAGCTTGTATTCCCGCTGCATCTACACAAGTCCTTGATTTTCATCCTCCAGCAGCTGTTTATAGCTTTCTTCCATGTCTTCCTTTGCTTTCAATTCTTGCTTGAGGTCAAATATTTGTCGTTGTTGCATGGCTACGATGCGAGTTTTCTCTAGTTGGAAGATGGCTACTGACTCTTTCTCTGCCACCAACTCAGCCACCGCCATTCTCTTTTCCTCCTTCGCCCTCTCCAATTGGGAGAGTAGCTCGACGACATATTCGTCGTAACTAGCTAGTGGCATCATTGTTGCATGGGTGGGGGTGGTCAAGGTCTCCACACGCAGACGCTTTTGGTCCCGCCTCGATTCTGCATCCGCGGCTGGCCTCTTTTGCCCCATGGCCGTGGTTTCTGTGCTCTTCCCTTGGGCCATTTCTTTACTAATGAAGTATTGCATCTAGGCCACAAAGTTGGAAACTTCCATGCTAGTGGGGATGCGATGGGTAAGCATAGTGGGTTCAGTGGAGGGTGCCATGAGGGTGGGGATAGGATGGAGGGGTACTTTGCCTTTGCCTTCCAGGACTGCGGGTGGCGCAACCTCAAGTACCTGCGCACTAGAGCTAGGCCCTTCTTCCCCAAGCTCCTAGATCATCAACCCTGCATTGTTGCTCAATGGACCAGTGTGTGGTCTCGGCCAAGTCCTCCTTTTCCTTTCTTCTTAATTCCTCTTCTTCCTCCGCAGCTCTTCTTTGCCTTTCTTTTTCGTCCTTCCTGTGTTCTTCCTCCAGTTTCTCCTTTTCTTCCTACTCCTCTCTTTTTCTCTTTTTAGCCTTCTGCTTCGATGCCTTTTTAGCCCGCTTGACTTGCTCTGTTGTTTCTTCTTCTTCCTGCTTCCTCTTCTTCTCTCTCTCTCGGCCTCCCTGAGGGATTGTCTTTTTGCTTTTTCCAAATCTTCATTCTCCTTTCTGCGGCCTTCATCCGGTTTCTTTTTCTTCTGCGCTGTCTTCTTCTTGGTTTCCTTGACCTGCTTTTTGCTTGATTGCTCTTCTTGCCCCTGTCCTTCCTTATCGGTCTCAGTCCTATCGCTGGATCTCTCCTGGTACTGATGAGGGGCGTGACCTGTTGGGAGTTTCCCCTTCCCCCTCTTCTGCATCCTGCATCTCTTTCACGGGCTCCTGGATGAGCGCTATTAAGATACTTCCATAGGCGATGAACAAGGCCTTGGACGAGGCCTTCTTTCTTTCTATGGCCTTAGACGACGCTGGAGACTCTCCTCCTGCGGGCATGCTTCCTAAAGCCAGCGCTTTAGCCGCGTGGTCAATAGTTTTATGCACATAGCCGTTCCAATCGACTTCATGAAGGGTATGAGCCTCCACGTTCTCCAACACAGGCACACTGATTTGGTGCATCAATCCGTTGTAGCGCTGGCTAGAGAAGAGCGCATGTACCAGTTTTGCCTGCAATCTGGTTTCTGTATCAAGGATATCTTGAATGCTAATGCCATCGTTTGTCAATATGTCCTCCTTTCTCATCCCCAGCATGGCGTACACATCTCTCTTCTGCTTCTTTTCTATTTTCTATTCTAGTCCTAGCACCTTTTCCACCAAGGTGGGGGTTAAGCAAACCAGCACCTGCTTGGTTTTTTGTCCCCTTCCTATTGTGATAGTGCTACACTCGTTGTCAGGGTTGTAAGACCTGAGAAATTCCACACACTTTGTGTAGTCGGGCTCTTGTGCAAATCTTTCTAGGTACTTGGTGAAGTTGCATTTTTCAACGACTCTTCTGGCCGCCTCCTCCTTGGCCACCAATCCTTCTATGTTGTGAATGATTCGGAATTTTAGTTGGTTGTAGGCGCGGCTCTCCAGGGTGATGTTGTATTACGCTCTCTCCTCTTCTGTGAATGGAAGCCGGTGGGCATGGTCTTGTTGCGATATTTTTTGTTCCTGTCATGAACCCCAGTTCCATTAGTTCTTCCAAATTGACAATACAAAAACATCATAGACTGAAAAGGAAAGACTTTATGTGTTATTGAATGGAAGCCTCAAAATCCTATCCAATGTGGAGCCCCCGTTTTTAGCTTTAACTTTTTGCTTTTTATTTTAAAGTTCTCTTAACATTTTTCTACCTCGCTTGTTGCCTACGTGCTTATGCGTTTTGCTTGACTCCCGCTGAATTTAATTGATCTCTTGATCACCTTCCCCCCCTTCCCCTCCCACCTTGAGAAGAATCCTTACTGGGATTGAAGGTGTGGGAGGTTGATGACCTTCGGCAATGGGTCTTAGGAGTCATTGGTGTAGGAACCAAGTGTAAAAATTGGGGTTGTACTCTAATTGAGCTGTGTGATCGAGATCAAAGGAGCGAGTGCCAACGTGTGTTATGTAAGTGAGGACATCTGTTAGGAAGTCATCGAAGGCACTGCGGCTAGCAATGTGTAGTTCCTCCTCAGTCAGCAGTAGCAGCAGGCGATCGAGGTAAGGATGTCCCTTGATGTTCTCTTCCAGGGGGCGGTTGCGAAGAGTGGTCAACTCTCTGTATGAGGTTGGCACGATATAAGTGGGGCCGTACTCTGTTGTTTTGATTGCGTGGCGCTGCTCTACGTTGGTCATGACTTGACAGCCCTCTACTTCCCATTGCAACCTAAGAGTGTACCAGTGCCACAAAAATGGGGATTTAGTCACAACAAGTCGGGATAATTCTGCAATTTCTTGGTCGGTGATGGCCGAAGTGGTTTGTTGATCGTATGACATTATGCGGCGTTGTTTGAGGGCTTGCTCTGTAGAGACCTCGATGTCAAGCAATACAGCAGTGGAGTTTGCTGCCTTTGCAAAGGCAAGTTCAAACGTCTCCCAAGAACAAGGCATTGTGCGAATTTCGGTTGCCAAAGGCTCGGGCAACAAGCCAAAGCGCAACCGGTCATAGCTCAGAGCTAGCTCTCTGAATGTGGCATCGAGCAATCTAATGCAATCAACCACATCATCCCCTGTATCGTTGGCTAGATCTGAGACCATTGTCAAAAATGACTTCCGCTCGTAGGAGGGATTAAGACTTGCCGGTGGTTGGGGTTTGATGGCCCTAGAGTCTTTGACAGCTGATAGTTGTGGTTGCGGGTGTGCCTTAGGTTGTGGTTGGGCGTCCTGGCTTAGGGCTACGGGAGCGGCAACTACTTCTGACAGACTGCTACCTTCAGCATGGATCATTGTAGTCGGATGGACTCTAATGGGTGATGGGTCATGCGATGGTGTCTGTCGTCTGGGTCGGTAGGCTTGTTCGAGTCTTTCGGGCATATGTGTAGATGGGTTTGATGGATGTGGTCCTGGGGAGCACTGCAGCTCGGTGTTTTGAGGTTTGATGGGGTTGGGGGTGATCAAGCTCGGGGGTAGCATACGAGTGGCGGTCTTGGCCAGGTGGGTTTTAGGGATATACAACCAAGTGTTTCCCTCATATAGCCTTCCGCGTGCAGGAGAGCTTTGGAGACCCACCTGCGTCGGATCATGCCCTGATTTCTGTAACTGCACCTTGGTGTCCTAAGTTTAGAGCTATGGGTCTTATGAGGTCGTGTGTGATAACTCCTAGGCGGCGGTTGTGGTTGTTTAGGCCTCCATTGGAAATTATGCTGTTGAGCCTTAGCTTTTGTCACCACGAGTAGTGGTTCTTGAGTGGTGGTGGGGGGCGGCCGAGCACTACACTTCTCCTTAGATTCGGATGCTAATAGTTCTTTCGGTGGTCATGTGGACTGTTCCATCGTGCCACCCTTGCTGAAAGGTGTATCAATGCGGATGTTGCCTATGGCGAGGTGAATGCATTGCAACTCATAATCGACGTGGCAACGAGTTTGCTTCTTGAAGGTTCGCCCTAGCAGTATCTCCATGCTTGCATCCTTGGTGTTTGGCAGCACGTAGAAGATCATTGGTACAGTTTCAGTCTCGATAGAAACGACAGCCTTGCACTTACTGAGGAGTGCATAGGAGCGGCCCCCATATGGGTTCAACTTGGCGTTAGTGGATTGTAGTGGTGGTTTGCCAAGTTGGGTCCAATGATCGTGAGTTAGGACATTGAAGTCTGCTCCCTCATCAATTAAGGCATTGAATATGCACGTCCACTTGGTAGTGACCGTGATGTGCAAGTATGCAGGTTCCACGACTTCCTCATCCGCGTCATTGATTTCGGTGATGGTGGCTACACGGACGTTGACTGGTGGTTCCAACATTGGTGGTTCATGCAAAGGATGCACGGGGGATAGTATTTCTTGACATGGCTGCCATTGAAGAAGCCAATTTCGTCGCGCCGGCTAGAGCTTCGAGATCGATGTTGCCTATTCGGCTGATTGCACGGACCCTGAAAGGTCCAAGACCCCGAAACTTCATTTTTTGCTTGTGCCCCTTGACTAAGTATAGGGGCACTAGGTCGCCAAGTCGTGTTGCTTGACATGTTTTTCAAACCAGCTCTTGTATCGTGCCTTCTCGCATATGAGTGCATGAGTGGCTAGAAGACGGGTCTCCGAGAGATGTTCGAGTCCTACTAGGCATTGCGTCCATGCTTCCTTTCCTTCCCATCTCTCCTGAAGCGCAATTCGTAGGCTAGGCACAAAGAATTCTATGGGGAGAATTGCTTCACTTCCATAGGTGAGCCTAAAGGGGGTCTATCTGACAGTTGTTTTGTAAGCCGTGTAGTAAGCCCACAAGGCCGCCATCAGCTTGTTATCCCAGTCACTATGTGAGGCCGAGACTACCTTGGTTAGGACGTTGACAAGAATCTTATTCATGGATTCCGCCTAGCCGTTTGCTTGAGGGTAGTATGGAGAAGATTTTCGATGGATAATTAGGAAGGTGGATAGGAGATGAGTTATCACTTCATTGATAAAGTGTGTCCCCTGGTCACACAGACCAATTTGATGGGGCATCCAAATCGTGAGATCACCTGCTTCCATAAGAACTTGGCAGTCATTCGAGCATCGTTCTTTCGGGTTGCTCTCGCCTCTACCCACTTCGTTAGGTATTCTGTGGGCCACAATCATGTATTTGGCCTGAGAATACTGTGCAGCAGGGCTGATGGGTCACATGAAGTCGATCCCCCATTTTTCGAAGGGTTGTCATGCAATGACTGGGGTCAACTCCATCTGATCCTTGTGAATCGGGACCTTTGTCTGCTGACATTCGTCACAATGCTTAACAAATCGTGCGGCATCACGAAACAGCGTTGGCCACCATAGTTGAGATTGCAACACCTTGCAGGCTGTTGTGTCTCCATAAAAGTGTCCTCCAGTAATCCCACTGTGTGCCTCCGAGAGCACGTCGTGCATCTCATGTTCGCACATGCATCTGCACATCAATCCATCTTTCTCTAAGCGATATAGTTGGCATGCTATCAACTAATAGGGTTGGATTTTGAGAATAAGTCACCTTAGACTTGCCTTTTCTATTGGCCGTTCAGGTAGTCCATGCTCAAGCAGTTGGACTATGTCATCTGCCCAATATGGTGTTAAATCGGCTTTGAATAAATCCCTCCCGTTGGAGAGGTTAAAGAGGTGGGCGTCTGGCAATTCATCAGTGATGCCTTCTCCAGCGGGTCCCCCTGTGGGGATGTGTGACATATGATCAACCATGTAGTTTTTTTCCCCCTTCCATACAACCACCGAGAAGTCAAACTCCAAGAGCAGAAGGAGCCACCGAGCTATGCAACCCGTAGTTCAAGGTTTGTTCACTAGGTATAGCAATGCTTGATGGTCTACAAAGAAGGTAAAGGGTGTGGCCAATAGATAATGCCGGAACTTCTTCACAGCAAACACCATGGCCAAGCCCTCTCTTTCAGTCATCGAGTAATTCATTTCCATCTCCCTCAGTTGTCGGCTTGCAAAGCTCACTAGATAGTCTAGGTTGTGCTCGCCAAGCTAGCACAACATTGCCCCCACAGTGATTTTAGAAGCATCGATATGCACATGGAAGGTTATGGTCCAATCCGGGGCTCGTAGAATTGGTGCTATGGTTAGATCCTTCTTCAGCTCTTCATATGCACATTGGCAAGCTTTCGTCCATTCGAAGACAATCAGCAGTTTGTACAACGGTCTTGCTATCAATGCGTAGTTCAACACAAACCGTCGATAGTATCTCGTATGGCCTAAGAAGCATTGAACTCCCTTGTAGTTGGTTGGGGGTGGAAGGTCGAAAATAGCCCTGACCTTCGAGAAGTCAGTGGCAATGCCGTTCTTTGACACCACATGGCTGAGGATGCATCCATGTTTCACCCAAAACTGGCATTTCAAGGGGTTTAGGGAGAGATGATATAGACGACACCGATCAAAGACTACTTGGAGTTTGTTCAAGTGTTCCATCTAGGTCGAGTGAATGCAGAGGTCATTGGCAAAGACTTCTAACTCCTTGCAAAGCATGTCTTTAAATATGGTGCACATGAGACGTTGGAAGGTGGCAAGGGCATTAGTCAACCTGAAAGGCATGACTATGTACACAAAGACGCCCCACTCGATGGCAAAGGCAGTCTTATGCCTGTCGGCAGGATGCACTTGCACCTAGTTGTATCCTGAGAAGCCGTCCACGAAACTGTAGGCCTCCTTGCCTGCCACTCTTTCAAGCATGTGCTCGCTGTATGGCAATGGATAGTTATCCCTCTTGGTAGCAACGTTCACCTTTTTATAATTGATGCACACTCTAATTTTTCCATTTTTCTTCATCACAATGAATATAGGTGATATCCAGTCCGTGTGCTCAATTTCATAAATGAATCCTGCTTTCATCAGCTTATCAATTTCTTCCTTGACAACATGAGCGTGCTTAGGATTCATTGGGTACGGTCGCTGCTTCACCAGTGCTGCGTTTGGTGTCATGGGTATATTATGAGTCACCACACTCGGATCTACTCCTTTAAGCTCTTCCAAGGACCATGCAAACACGTCCACATATTCTCACAAGAGGGCGACCAGACTCACCTCCTCATCCTCAACCAAGTCATCGACAACGACGACTGGTCGGGGTGTCTCCCCTTCCTGGGCTAAGTTCACCTCTTTGACCCTGGCTAGTCCCCCAATTGGTTTGCTCATTTGCCCTTGTCGTTTGGCACCCATCAAGATCACTACCCTATCGCCTTTCTTGAATTTTGTAAAACGTTTTGGAAGGTCTCGTGGTTTATGTTGCTCGTCTGTTCAGGTGTCCGTGGGTTGGTTCGCCCTTTCTTGCTTCAATCGTTTGCGCCTCAGGTGGACAGGTAAGTCCTCGGCTGCTATCTGAGCTCACTTCTGACTCAGAGTCGAACTCGCCGTCTTCGCTAGAAGAGGGGGTCTCCCCTGGTGGTCGCAGTTCAGATGGTGATTCTGCTCTAAGCACTTGTGTCGCCCCTGGTTGAGCTAGGCTTACTTGCTCAAGGTCT